>NW_024582401.1:424819-431961 GCF_018398535.1 Haplochromis burtoni
AACTACAAGGGAAATGAACACGGTCGACAGCTGCCAGGCAGAAAAGGAATCATTAAATGTGATCCAACAGCTAATCTAGATAGATTAACTCTACATGTCTGTGACCAAGATGAACTTAACATGCCAAATGACACTGAACAGTTGGTGGAATTCACAAGCAATACACACAAGTGTAATATTTTCCACAAAGAAGTCCTTACTACACCTGCCTAAAATGAATTTCTTTGACAGTACTCATTGGATTGATGTTACTCACAACAACAGGAAGATCTGAGAAACTCATTGTGTGTTTATAATAGTCTAAATGACTTTTGGAGCCATTTATAAGAAAGTGTGGGGTCAAAAGTTCAAACAGTTGTACATAAACACAAATCCTCCCAATGTGTCATTAATTTGCCATAAGAGGAAATTAATTAGGACGATAAGGAACAATCGATTGGCATGATTGAGCAAGACCTCGTACATTGTCAGCGGCCACAGTAGTCTGGGTAACAACCCAAACTGGAAGCACCAGAGCTTCAGTTTGTTAGGATGCCTGGGTCGTTGACCCAGGGGTTTTGAGTTTATTATATTATTTATACTTTCTAGTTTTTGGTTTCTTTGAGTTCTGTCTTATGGTTTATGTCTCTGTCTTCTTTAGTTGCTCTGTCTCCCCTATCACCTGCATCCCCTTGTCTAGTTCGCGTCTATGTGTATCCTAGTTCCTATATCCCCGTGTTCAGTCAGTGTTTGTGTCTGCCCTGGTCCCACGTCTCTGTTCCCTTTGTAGTGCCTGCATGTGAGTCTGTGTCTTTGTTCAGTCTGTGTTATGTGTTTCCTGTTTTACTTTGAAGGTCTCTGTCTTTTCTCAGTGTGTTCAGTTTACGCTTCTTTGGTCTCGTCAGTTCTGATTTGCCCCAGCTGTGTTTCCCTCCTGTTACTCATTTCCTGATTGCTCCCTCTGTGTATTTAAGCCCTGTGTTTCTTAGTGTCTGTGTCGCGATCTACCGTTTATTTTGCTGTGTGTTTTGTCAATCCGCCGGTGTTAGTTTATTTTTGACCTTTTTTCCCCAGTTATGTTATGTTTGAGTTCAGCATTAAAGCTGTTTTGGTTTAAGTTCTGTCTCCGGAGTCTGCACCTTGGGTCCTATTCCTGTCTGCACACAGCCACACCTAACAGAAGATCGCGACCAGAACATGGACCCTGCAGACTCCTTTTTCTCTGAGTTCAGCGGCGAGATGGAGCGGCTGGTGCGCCTGCTCGACCGCATCGCCCAGTCCTCGGATTTAAGGACCATGGCAGTGGGGCTGAGCGCGGTGGAGGCCATCATTCGGCATAATCCCTGGCTTAGCCAGTTTGCTAAGGACACTGAGTTGGGGAACACCATAACTGCCTGGAGAGAGCAAGTCAGGGCTAGTGAGCTTGCTCTCTCCCTCACTACATCTTCCCCACCGCTGCCGCAGGGCAACGCACACTCTGCCTCATCGCCACTGCAGGCTTCCTCCCCTTCCTCACGCCAGCCGGGACCTTGTTCGCCTGTCCGTTCGCCTGCCTTTTTTCTGGCGGCTGTGTGGTCGGAGGATGAGGAGGAGGTCTCCGTTTCTCCACCGGTTCCTGTTCCCTCGTCTAAAAGGAAGCGACGCCACCGTCGCTCCTCTCCTCGGTCATCCGTTCAGCCTCACGCCTCGTCAGCTGGAGGGCCCGAGGAGCCCGTTCAGCCTCACGCCCGTCAGCTGGAGGGCCCGGGAGCCCGTTCAGCCTCACGCCTCGTCAGCTGGAGGGCCCGAGGAGCCCGTTCAGCCTCACGCCTCGTCAGCTGGAGGGCCCGAGGAGCCCGTTCAGCCACCTGTCTCTGGAGGGTCCGAGGGGCCCCTTCAGCCACCTGTCTCCGCTGGAGGGTCCGAGGGGCCCGTTCAGCCACCTGTCTCCGCTGGAGGGTCCGAGGGGCCCCTTCAGCCACCTGTCTCCGCTGGAGGGTCCGAGGGGCCGCTTCAGCCACCTGTCTCCGCTGGAGGGTCCGAGGAACCGCTTCAGCCGTCTCTTCCTGCTGGAGGATCCGAGGGGCCCGTTCAGCCTCTTGCCTCGTCAGCTGGGGGTCCGGGAGGACCCAGCCAGCACGTCCCAGTGTCTGCTGATGGTTCTGGCGAGGCCGTTCAGCCACCACCGGCTCCACCGCCTGGTCCGGCCTCCGAGTCTGCAGTCTCGCCTGGTCGGCCTTAGCCTCTGCAGCTCCGCCTGGTCCGCCTCCGAGTGTTCAGCTTCGTCTGCTCCTGAGGTCTCCATGCTGTCTGTTCCTGCACTCCTGTCCGGCCTGCTCGTCCTGCACGTCCTGTCCGGCCGATGACTGGACGTCATTGCCGTCATGGACGGCCCCCTGAACTACGTCGCCGTCGGTGCCTCCCGCCCGGCCGGCCTCCTGATCTGCTCGGTCGCCGTCGGTGCCTCCCGCCCGGCCGCCCCCCTGACCTGCCCGGGTTTGGACTGTTGTGCCGTTAGCCTCCGGGCCGGCCCCCCTGAACTTTTTTGAGACTATTGCCTGGGCCTCTGCGCCTTTCGTGAGCTCTTTTGTTTGTTTGCTTTTGGACTTTGCCTGGGCCTTGGTGCTGTTGTTTTGGACTTTGTTTGTTTTGTTCTGTTGCTTTTTTTGGTGCTGTTGTTTTGGACTTTTTGTGTTTGTTCTGTTGTTTCCGGGCTCCAGTGTTTGTTTTTTTTTTTTTTCTGGCCCCTTGTTTGGTTTGTTTCGAGCCCTCCATCCTGTTTCCCCCGCCGCCCACCCTGGTTGGGTTGTTTTTGTTTTTGTTTTGTTTTGATGTTTTGGTTTGGGCTGTCTGGAAGCCAGCCCTTAAGGGGGGGGTACTGTTAGGATGCCTGGGTCGTCGACCCAGGGTTTTTGAGTTTATTATATTATTTATACTTTCTAGTTTTTGGTTTCTTTGAGTTCTGTCTTATGGTTTATGTCTCTGTCTTCTTTAGTTGCTCTGTCTCCCCTATCACCTGCATCCCCTTGTCTAGTTCGCGTCTATGTGTATCCTAAGTTCCTATATCCCCGTGTTCAGTCAGTGTTTGTGTCTGCCCTGTTCCCACGTCTCTGTTCCCTTTGTAGTGCCTGCATGTGAGTCTGTGTCTTTGTTCAGTCTGTGTTATGTGTTTCCTGTTTTACTTTGAAGGTCTCTGTCTTTTCTCAGTGTGTTCAGTTTACGCTTCTTTGGTCTCGTCAGTTCTGATTTGCCCCAGCTGTGTTTCCCTCCTGTTACTCATTTCCTGATTGCTCCCTCTGTGTATTTAAGCCCTGTGTTTCTTAGTGTCTGTGTCGCGATCTACCGTTTATTTTGCTGTGTGTTTTGTCAATCCGCCGGTGTTAGTTTATTTTTGACCTTTTTTCCCCAGTTATGTTATGTTTGAGTTCAGCATTAAAGCTGTTTTGGTTTAAGTTCTGTCTCCGGAGTCTGCACCTTGGGTCCTATTCCTGCCTGCACACAGCCACACCTAACACAGTTTCCCTGGGAGTGCAGTGTTGTTAATCCGCCTGAGGTCATTAGCCATGTTCTGCCTTAGTTGTTCAAGTTGCCAGGTATCACTGAGGTCTGCATTATACCACCGTCCCAGGCTCTTGATGGAATTGGTCACCCAATCAACACCCACAGGTTAACAGGGACGAAACTGGTGGAAGATTGTGTGACAGAAAGTCTCTGTGCTCAGCCAATGGAAAGCATTTCCACAGGCTGAGAGAACATTTATCAATAAAACATATTAAAATACTTCTCTGAATGTAATAAACTAACTGGTGATGGTAAAAAACACAGGCCTTTTCAACAGTGCCACGGCGCCGTGATCCCAGCCACCATCGATGAGTAGAGGCCCTCAGGAGAATCAGTGTGGGCGCGGGAGATTCCATCGGTCAGTCGGGAACTATCGCCTGGATGCTGAAGCTCCTAGTAACCAGGAGAATGCGATGCGTTTCTTCTGCGAGTGAGCGGTAATCCTTCGCGGCCAGCAGCGGGGAGCTGTGACCTAAACCCTTCATCCCTCTGTGACCTCATTTACACCAGAGTTTAGATACTGGCATAAATGATGTATAGTGTCACACCAATAGTCCCAACATCAGTGGCATCACTAAAGTTGCCAGGTGAGTTTATAAATAGAACCCATGACATGGAGCAGGTACTGCAGACAACTGTAATGGATATTCATAATCACAGCTGTACCTGCTGCAACTGTAACAGACAAGGTCTTTTCCTCCATTCGCAGACGCTGAAGACCCCACAAGGCCCCCAGTCTCCGCACTCGCGGGAGAAGACACAGTCACAGACACTAGACATGTGGCTGTGGCTCTCCTCCTGAGACACAACTAAGCCTGAGTAATTTATATATAGATTGGTGGTTCAATCCCTGCTTTTATTCCTGTATGCATGCTGTCTTTGTGGATATTCTAGATGTCAGTGACCTCTTTACTCATCTGTTTCTTTAGATTGTGGTATGATGCATTGCTTTTTGAGATCTACTTCACTTTGTCAGAGATGTTCTGTGTGAGTGATTTCTTGATTCGACAGGTCTGGTAGTAATCAGGCCCGAGTGTTTGATGATTTGAAATATTTCAGTGTGACAAATATGCAAAAAAAGAAGTTGGGAGGAGATCAAATACTTCAGGAAGAGCTCAGCGGCCCACACCTCACTGCACATCAATGGATGTGCTGTTGAGATGGTCAACAATGTGAAGTTCTTGGGTGTGCACATGTCAGATGACCACCACCATCACGAAGAAAGCCCAACAACATCTTCACTTTCTTCGGAAGCTGAAGAAGGCCAGTCTGCTTCCTCCCCCCCTCCCATCCTTTTACCAGGGAAAGAAGTCTCTGCAGCGGCTAGTGAGGACAGCAGACAGGATCATTGGAGGCCCTCTCCCACCCATCTCCCCCCTCCACATAATGCTATATTTGCATATTTTACATCTTGCACACGTCTTTGTTTCGTCTTGTCCACAATATCCTGACCATCACTTGAACCTGGTATTCAATAATAACTGCACAACATCTCACTTCACTGTAACTGCACGCGATCACTTTGTATTGTCTTTTGTCCTGTCCTTGTTTATCACGCATTCTTATAAATGCACCATGGGGGGCTTGAGGTGAAACAGCATTTCAATACGCTGAATACTGTGTATATTTTTGTATTGACAATAAAGACCTTGAATCTTGAAATGGGTCTAAAATAAGCCAAGGTGTCACAGGACCTTAGCTTATTTAGTTGGACTAATCTATTTAAATTTGAAAATTGTGGCATTACAGCAGGATGGCATGGTTGCCATGACAAATACTTTCATTTTAAAAGAGTAAAACATTGGTATAAAATTAATATTGGTATTAATAGTAAGAAAAAGTGTTTTTCATATTATGAAATTAAATTACAGAGAAGTTGATTTTCTATGGATCATGTTTTATTCAGGGTAAGTACATCATTAACACCATTACTTATTTTTTCTACTTCTTTTAAAACAGTTTTTCTGTCAACTAATGTTTTTGGATCCATACATTTCAGTTCCACTCAATCTCTGCAAGACAGACGTTATGTTAGAGGACTCCAGAAACAGAAATACCACAAATAACAGCTGTGCTGAACACAGGTTACAAGTTAGCTGATCCTCAAGTGAAACTACAAAATTTGTTTAGTTACAATCACAAAACTGCTTAGATCGTGTGATGGTTTGCCGGAGCTTGTGTTTTCTCCAAAACCTTGACAGCAATGGTCTTGACCGCAAGCAGCGCTTCGTTGCAGGCCCCGGATATGTGAGAAGGTGGTAACAGGAAGCCGTATTCCCCACGGTCCTGGAGCTCAAATGTAAAGGAGTATTTGATGCCAAGTTTGTACGCCCAGTCGTCAGAGCCGCCAGAACATGGGTCTGAAGAAAGAATAGAAACACTCACACATTCAAGTTACAGTGACTTTGCTTTAAAAAAACGAAAAAGAAAAAAGGCTGTCTTACATAATGTGGCTGCTCCAGGACCATATGTGTAGGTGTTCCTGTAATATCGTTTGATCCTCTGGGCAGCTTCTTGGACCATCTCAAGCTTATGAACAATGTGTGTTCACAGAGGTTTAGACACAACAGTTGAATAAGTCTTTCACTGCTGTTGGATAGACTCGTGGATCATCCAGACTACTCACCAAATCGTTGTGGTTCTCCGCTTGATCAAAGGTGTAGGAATATGGGAAGATGAACATCTGGGAGTAGGAGTGGATGGTGATGTAGAGTTGAACTGTGTCCTTGTGTCTGCGCAGGAAGTTGGCCACAGCCTGCGCCTCGGGCTCAGACTCAGGAAACGGCCCGCAGTTGATTTCCTCACAAGGATTTTGAGAGGATCCCTTAACTGGGCACAACAGCGACACGTGACCTTGTGGAAGCTACAGAGACCCTTGCATGATCAACGAGTGCGTCCACACATGAGAAAAAAAAAGGGAAAGGAAAACTTACTGCCCCAATCAACATCAAAGTTTCTGTTGAGGTCAACGCCAACGCAAAAACCCGACTTACTGATGGAACGGTTCTTCCTCCACCACCTTCTCTTAATCTGAAAAATAAAAATAAGGAAAAATCATACATCTATTTAAAATGACTTCTTTTACATTGAAAAAATGATTCTGAGTTCTTACTGCCGTCCACGTGTATTTGTATCCATCAGGATTCATCACAGGCAGGACGTAGACATCCATGCTGTCCAGGATGCGAGTAATTTCCGAGTTTTGCTGATAAAATGACAAAGACTGACGGACAGATGGCGGAGCGTTCAGTGAAACTGCTCCGAGAGAGAGCAGACTCCATTGCATTTACAACAAAGAGCATTTAGAGAGCTCAACACCCCATCAAAGGCAAGGGCTAAAATAAAGTTTGATGTCAGCATTGTCAATATGGAAATCTAGTGTAGTGTATTAGTCTTTTTCTGTCATTGTGAAGTTATACGTCTTAATTTGTTGCTTTAAGTTTGGAGATGATCCAGTGGAAACTAAAGCTTTTTCATAAAGCTTCATTTGATGTGATCCTGACCTTTGACCTATGACCTTGACGCAGTACATACAGTGGGGCAAAAAAGTATTTAGTCAGCCACCGATTGTGCAAGTTCCCCCACTTAAAATGATGACAGAGGTCAGTAATTTGCACCAGAGG
>NW_024582401.1:433355-438673 GCF_018398535.1 Haplochromis burtoni
GGTGGCTGACTAAATACTTTTTTGCCCCACTGTACTAAAATGGTGTATTGTATTGAACCCATATGATTGGAACTTTGGCTTCTATAAGATAATGTATTGTGATCCATAACAAGCTGTGGGTACTATACAGTTTTGAATGACTTTCACATTTGGTGTGACCGTGGGGTTGACCAGATTAGCACCAAAATTAAATCATTTTGAGCTGTTACTGGTATCTACCATCAAACAAAATTTGAAAATGATATCTTGAACACTGTGGTGACTAGAAACTGCTAACAAAAAAACAGACAGACAAACAAACAAATGTAATCGATTACAGAGAACAGAGAACAAACGCAGACACCGCAGCTCAGTTGGACTCACGTGGTGCACAAACCACAAGCAGAAAGCCGGAGAGATCCACTCTCTTGCGTGGATCCCACAGTCAATCCACATGGCTTTCCTATTTGGCCTGTCATTGAAAGACAGCTGAGAAAAAAAGAGGCCATACACATGAATCTGTGCTCAGGAAGCAAACTGAGCTGTCAACACTGAACACTTTACAGCTTAAAGTATGTCTAATGGGATAAACAATGTTGATTATTTACCCCTAAAAGTGTACAAAGAGTAAAAAGAAAGGTCTGTGAGTGTTAAACATAAGGTTCGAGGGCCAAAATTAGCCCAGCAAAAGACTCCAACCCAGCCCACTGGATGGCTTTGGAAAATCTGGTGGAGGGCATACATTTTAGACTTTTAACTGCATTTTCTTAACGATACCAAAGTAATTAAGTAATAGATAATCAATGAAATGACAGAAATGTTCCTGGGGGTTTTTTTCTTACTATGATCTGTTTTCTGTGAATGAACAAAAACTTTCTGTTTTGTAATTATGGGACAGTCTTATCATTCCTACAAGTTCAAGTTGACGAATGCAGCTTTACCTTGAGAACGTATAGTGGCCGCTTCTCATATGAAGAACCAATAAGGATGGCTTTGACTGTTCTGGGGTTGTCTTGTGCAGTTCTGTTAATCCAGTCATAAATCTACAATGGAGACGGCGTACGTGGTTGTAAGCTGTAATATAGTATAACATACAGGGTAGCTGTGCATTTCCATGTAATCTAAAACAACAGCTCTGTGATAAACGGTGGCTGTGAAGTTTAGAATATCCTAATAAAACTACTGTGCGAAGTTGAAGAAAATATAAAAAATATCGGCAGCCCATCATCATCATCATCATCACTAAACATGCTTAAAGCGGACTTATTATTCGTCCAATCCGAACTGTCTATCCAACCTGTCTTAGGCCAAGAGGCAGGGGACGCTCTGGACAGCTCGCCAATCTATCGCAGGGCTACCAAGAAGAGAACATTCACACTGACATTTACACCTATGGGCAATTTAGAATCACCAATTAACCTAACCTCACTGTATCCCTCTAAACTATTTGGCAAATGTACAATGATTCAGCACATAAATCATAACATGCTGCTCTCCCCTGCATAACCTTTATAGGTTAAAAGTATAAGTATTAGTATTGGTATCGGCAATACTGCTCTTGATTTACTTGGTATCGGATCGTCACCAAAATTTGCAGTATCACACATCACTAATGGTCACAGCTCTGGCTGTGAACTCCACCCACCTGCCATTCAAATCTTTTGTTCACATGGGGCAGCCAACCAGAAGAAAGATGGCTTAAATGGTGGGGTGGAGTTAAGTGATGAACCAATGGGGAGCACCAAGGCCCAGAATAAGGCTGATAGGGATTATATCGAACTGTGACCAATGAAAAGCTACTCTAGCAGCAGAGGCTGAAAACAAAACTACAGAGCTGAAAATGAGCACATCAGGACTCCTTTCAATCTCATTCTTTTAAATAGGAAATGTATACCTCCTCAAGGGTGTGATATCTCTCATAAAAAGTTGAGCCGCTTCGTGGTTCAGTGGAGTCATTCTTCATCTGCATTTCGGTCAGCACATTAGGATTAGCCAGTAAGACCCTAAAATAAACATGCAAACACAAATGATTCACTTGGAATGAAATGTGACCCGATGCTTAGTGAATGGTGTGTGTGCATTAAGCAGCATACTTGTGTGTTATGCCATGTTTCTGCAGTATAGCCTTGACTGTCACAGAGCTGTTTCCAGGGACATAGAGGTGGACCTGCACTTGTGTACTGATGTACTCATTTGAAACAGGCTGCCACAGGACTGTCTGTGAGAAAATATCTGATGTAATGAATCACAGAAGTAAAAACAAAACATTACAGGTGTATGATCACTTAACTTTAATGCCTACCTCATAGTGTGTGGATACATTCCTCAAGATGTCCACTTGTTCTTGTGTTTGTGGGGTGATTGATAGAACTTGGTCACTAAATTTAAAAAATAAAAAATACTCATGCAGTTAAGATACAGCTATATAGTACCGATCTCACTCGGTTGCCCATAGGGAGTGTATTTGCATGTGTCACAATATGGTTGCAGGTATTTACACAAGAGTGTCATAACCATTTTTAAACGGTTCAAAATGAGAGTAAAGACTTATAATCTAAAAAAAACAACCCAAAAACCAAAACAACCACAGACAGAAATCTCTGCTAAGATGCCTCACCTTGTTTCTGTGCAGTATCCTGGCTTCAGTAGTATGCTCAAATTCATGAAAACAAACCAAATCAAAGGAGTCGACATGATGTCAGGGTCCAGCTGGACTGGAAAAGGCAGAGATCCGCTCAAAGTATGAGGGCAGGGAGATGATATTGATTGAAACTGTGTTTATTTAGAAGTTGAACTTTACTTTTAGAGAAGAACAAGGGCACGGGGCAGCTGAGGCAGAGCCCTCTGCTTAGTTAACTGCTACTGTTACATTGTAAACAACTTTATTAACTTATGTAGTACAAATCGCAAAAGTCTAAAGTAACGTCAGCTCTGCACTTCTTCTTTTTAATAGTAGAAAACCCCAGTGGCGTAACACCTCCTCGCCTGTGGGTGGCGCCAGATAAAAGGGAAATACTATAGAGTTTGAGGTTCACGTGGGGGGGAAACGGGAAGAAAACAGCATAGGGGGAAAGTGGAAGCGATTTTTGTGATGTGTTGTTAAATTTCCATTGCCAAGATGTCGGGCCACGATCAGCTGGCCCACTATTTGTGTGAGTTAACAAGGTAGGATATATTTGTTTTTAAAAGCACGCGCTCAAACCGGGATAACAGGATAAACGGTCGCGTGGGGAAACCGAGTTAGCTTGTGTCGTTTTCTTTTCGGGTGCTGCTGCTAGTTCTGTAGTAGCAGAGACGATCTTTGGTCAAAGACAAACGATTAAGAGCGGTGAAATATTGCACAAAGCTCTGGTTATTTAGCTGTTGAGCTAATTTCCCTGTACGGGGGGAAATGTATGTGCACAGACCGGGGGGGTTCCGATTTGTTAATAATATAATATAACGTCTCTATAAAATCCAAAAGGGGACTGGTGGACAGTTATTTAATCCAATAAGATTTTTTAATAAGCTTTAATTATAACAATATATTATATTAACCTTATTTAAAAATGTAATGCAAGTTGAACACTCATTATAAATATGTAACACGGTTTCTTTAACCCTCATAAAACTGTTCGCGTCAAATTTGATCTGTTTTGACATTTGATAGCAGTAAAAACAACCTAAACGTCATTTCTTTAATTTCAAATTCGATGTTATTTCTTAAACTAACCCCGAAATACAAAAAAAAGAAGAATAATAAAAGCATTTAAAAAAGTATTGTTCGTGTGCTACATTTTTTTTTTCTATACTGAGGCTCTTCTGGGTTAAATTTGACCCATATCTGTTGAATTTTAGCTGCACCAGCGGGTTAATAGTGACAGAGGTCGAGAGGAACCTGTTGTTCTAAAAAGTGATTGCCTGCCAAAAAATATAAACCAAACATATCTCTTTAATGATGTCAAATCATTTTGAGCCAGAAAAAAACATTCCTGATACAAGGTAGATACTGCAATAATTTTTTCCCTGCAAAGTCGTTTCATTGACATTAAAACCAATGCGTTTTTCACAGTTGTATCAAGTTGTCTAAAAACTGGATTGATTGTAATATAGTTACAATAATGCAGGGTTATAAAGATACTTGCCAAACAAATCTTTTTTATTTATTTTTTTCATTTTATATATAACCCCTTTGTAAATCCTGTTGACTAACCAAAGGTAAACAAATATTACATGTAGAAAGACTTTATCACTTTATGGCAAAACACCTTGACACTGTCGCGAGAACTGCCTGTTTCACAGTTGCTCAGGTTCCCGCAGAACCTGCTTTTCATTGGGAAATCTTCAAACGGTGTAAAGTAATACAGGTGTGATCATACATGGTGCATAAAAGAAACAGGGGTCATACAGGGGTCACAGAGTGCCTTGACGCGAACAAGAGAGCATGTCGGTGGAGGGGTTACCACTGTCACGTCACAGCTGGAGCCTTTCTGTGTGGTTTGACTGCTCTCCATGTCTCTGTGTGGGTTTCAGCTTGTCTTGCACAAAGGTTTATACCTTGTTTTCTGATGTCTTTTACTTTGTGGATTTTACCATGTATTGTCTTCTCTATCTCCTGGATGTATTTTCCTTTCTGGTTCTTTCTCTAAAGCTTCATCTTCAGTGTGTTTATGAATTATAACCCAGGTTAACAGAACTACTCAGCATTTTCTACCCATGTTTTTCAGTTTACTGTGGAAGTTGTTGCTGCCTCTGCTGTTCCTCTGTGTTCTGCTCGTTGCTGTCCTGGTCCTGCTGGTGCTGGCAGTGCGTTTCTGGCTGCAGAGCAACAGGACTGTGCGGCGAGCAAGGGACGGACGTCCCACTGTGGCCTTCTTTCACCCTTACTGTAATGCTGGGGGAGGAGGAGAGAGGGTGCTTTGGTGTGCTATCAGAGCGCTGCAGAACAGGTAGAGCTGGGTGTCTTTTTGCTTTTCCTGCACAATTTTAAGGTGATTCTCAAAAGTCCTAAAAGACCTCGATGTCTCCACAGGTATGCAGATATCAATTTTGTGGTGTACACAGGGGACCTGGGGGTGACAGGCCAGCAGATCCTGGAGGGAGCACGACGTCGCTTCAACATCCTGCTCCCCCGCCCGGTTCACTTTGTGTTCCTGAGGCACCGGCTGCTCGTGGAGCCCGGACTGTTTCCTCACTTCACCCTGCTGGGACAGAGCGTGGGATCTGTCTTCTTGGGGTGGGAGGCACTGACAGAGTTTGTCCCAGACATTTACATCGACTCCATGGGTTATGCCTTTACTCTGCCTCTGTTCCGCTACCTGGGAGGCTGCAGCGTGGCTAGCTATGTTCACTACCCCACC
>NW_024582401.1:447909-449120 GCF_018398535.1 Haplochromis burtoni
TGCCTAACATATTGCATGCAGCAGGACATCCCGGTTGTTTGTCACATTGCATTTGACGTACAGTGTATTAGGACATCGTATGGTAGTGTGGGTACTGGAATGCACCCAAAGGACATAAAAGGAAGCTGGGCAGACAGGACAGTGCAAGAGAGGGAGGCTTTTTTTTTAAGGGGTTATGGAGTTTAAGAGGCGGTGCACAGGTTCAGTGCTGAGTATATTTAGAGAGAAGTAGATGAACCTTTGAGGCATTTTGGTTTGGTGCCCATCGTCAAGATGAAGTCATACGTGCTCCTCCCAGCCCTGCTGCTGTCTCTTGGATGCACAGGTGAGTAACTTTCTGTCCTGATCACTTCAAAATAAGATTCAGTAACTTCACCTTTCCCTCCTCCTCGTCTGTGACTTTGAAGGCATCCCACTTCACAACTCTGAGCTGCAGTCTGCGGCAGACAGCGCTCTGGGAGCAGCTTTGGCAGAGGTCAACTCTGTGTATGCTGCCAGCCACCTTTACCGGGTCACTACAGGCTCTGTCGCAAAGGTGAGCCTGTTGTGTGCTTAATGCATTTAACAGTATGGCAACAGCTGATTTGTCCTGAATATCCCACGTGTGACAGGTCATCCCCACGGGCCTGGACACCGTCGACCTGCTGATGGTTTTTCGGATTAAGGAGACTCAGTGTGCAAAGACTTCCCAAGATGACCCTCAGGCCTGTGCCTTCAGGCCCGGCTTCTTTGTGGTGAGACATTTAAACCAATGCTTTCCAAATACTTCAGTGAGATAATAAACAAATTAGCCACGTCAGAAGCTGGAATATTATGTGGATGGTTCCCTGTGAAGGGCTGATATCTGTATCCTGGTGTGGACACATGTTGACTCAGTGCTACAGCCTGTTGTTTACATTGGCACGAGTTTACTGGGCCAGAACGTGCCCCTGTGTGATTGACGGGACAGCGGCCACCATGGAATTTAAAGAAATAACACTCAGACTAATAAAGCAGGGTTTTTTCTTGTTTCTTTCTCTTTTACCCACCTTCAGCCCTCCTTCACCTGTTCCACCCGGGTACGAATGATGGCCAGGTCTCCCCAGGTGGTCTCTCTGAGGTGCGGCCACGATGGCAGCTCCAGCTCCAGCTCAGAGAGCAGCGAGGAGGTGAGTCAAGAGTCAGAGCGGCACAAATTAAAGAGCCAAACAGTTGTTGCCCTTTATGCACAG
>NW_024582401.1:450979-476840 GCF_018398535.1 Haplochromis burtoni
ACATCTGCTTACCTGTATCTTTTGCTCGTTTCTCCTCCTCTTCTTTTCTCTTTTTTCTAAACTGAGCACCTGATGGCTTTGAACTTTTCTTGTCCGTCTTCCATTGGTTTTAATTTTGCACTCCAGTATGAACACCCATCCCCCAGCCCGAGGATCACCACAACATAATCTAACACACCTACACCTTAGTTCTCAGATTCACTTTAGTTTATTTCTGAGATTTCACACAACCCAGGAACAAATCATGAATACATAATGGGCTCTGATTTACATTATGAATGAAATGTGCTCTATTTGGAAGCAGCCGCCCCCCTCCCCTTTTGACAGGTTGTATGTGAGACTTTAAATCATTAAACTGTAAATTATAAATTTTAACTTGTTATTGATCCCTTTACCCCGAGTCCTAAAACGTATATTTATTTTCTTACTCTTCTTATATTTATTGTTTGTTTTCTTGCACTGCTGTAACTGGAGCCTCGTCGTCTCGTCTCTCTATATACTGTTCTGTATGTAGCGGAGATGACAATAAAGTTTACTTTGACTTCAGCAGCGAGCAGGCGCACCGGGGGCTCTGACGCTCGCTTTTCGCGTATAGAATTTAGAAAAAAACATTAAATGCAGTGCAAATTATAAGTCTGTATCATAATGTCTGCTGTTTTCGTGTTTGTTGGTTTGTTTTTATTTTTTTATTTTGCGAGCTGGTTATTAAATCCCCCGCCGCCCCGTCCTGTCCTCCCTGCCGCAAGCAGAAGGCGCACGTCGCAAACCGATGGCGCCCTTAGTCCTCGCAAATGGGCGATAGAAAACCGACCGGTGCCCATGCAATCCCCAAAATGCGCTGTCATGATGTCGGGGCAGCATGGGTGCAAGCAACTTTCTTTTGCCCGTGTCGCCCATATCAAAAACCGCTACTGAGTGTAGTGTAGGGTAGGATAAAACCACTAGAGGGTGTGTGTGACCTACCAATCAAACAAGTCGCTTGTAAATTGCACTTGAATGCAACACATCAAACAAACATCCAGAGATGTGCAAAGGTCTTAAGTGACCCCTCATTTCTTTATATTATGGTAGGAAAATTGGAAGTAGGTGCAATTATTTATTAAAAAGTATGCAAAGATACAGGGAAATACAGTATGTAAGGCAAAAACAGAGTTTGTACAATTCTAATGAGCTTTAAAGTCAATATTTGGCATGACAACCTTTATTCTTCCACACAGTCTGAACCCTCTAAGGGAGTTTTCCTGTCATGTCTTCAGGAATAGTTCTCCAGGCTTCTTGAAGGACTTTCAGAGCTTTCTTTGGATGTTTCTGCCGTTTGTTCTGTTCTCTGTTAACATGATCCCACACTGTTTCAATAATGTTGAGGTGCAGGCTCTGGGGAGGCCAATCCAGGTATGGTTCTACTGTGTTGTTTAGGATCGCTGTCTTGCTGAAGACAATGAAGCTGCTGCCAATCAGAAGCTTTACAGATGGTACTGCACGATGGATCAAAGTGTTATGTGCTTTGTATGTTCATAACTTCATCAGTTTTCACTCCAACACCACTGGCTGAAATGCAAACCATGACACAGCTTTCATCGTGTTTTATATGTGGCTGTCCATACTCACTGTTGTACCTCTAATAATAAATAAATTACCATTAAATATTGCCATTATCTGTGGCATTTTTCATAAATTCAACTCAAGAAATGGAAACGATAATGCGTTTTTGATAGGCTGCTAGCAACAAAGAGAATTTAAAAGTGGTTCCAATTTGTTTTTTGTGTAGACACAAACACTGGCTCATCCCACGAGTTAGTTGCTTTTTTTATACTTCAATGACTCATAGGTTAGTGTTGGTGGCTTAACAAAAATATTCTTCAGAAAAATGGTCAGATACAACAACTGGAATGAAAATGAGTGAAGAAATGAGTGAAGAAGGAGCCAACATCCAAATAAAAACTTTGAAGAAAGGCTCATTGGAAACAAAATAAAAAGAAATGAGGGGTGACTCAAGACTTTTGCACTGAACTACACATAATCTTTAAATTAATTGAACAAACGACACAGAGACGGGTTGAGGTCTGGTTTAAACATTTATATTGTGATTTTCAGTTTATATGCAAGAGGAAACATTTACTCTCATCTGCAAACATTTTTCTTCATCTGGCCCCACGTGTTCGCCTCAGCACATCGATATAACTTACATACTGTACTGCAGCAAACATCCCGGTAAGGACAATGACGTTCAGTTATAAGAAAAAAAAAGATACACTGTCTTCAAGGCCTTGTATGGACTCTACACCACCCCACACCAAAGCCAGTCTAAATGATCTGAAATATTCATGATATGTCATCCTGGCACACACGGACATGTCGAAGGACAGCACTAGCACCCTAAAAACGAAGGCATCGCTGCTAGAAATGGAAACCCTTCATAGTCGACCCTCTAGATAACCTCTGACCCTGTGCACCAAGAGATGGAGCAGCAATGGCACCACGAGGAAACGAGATTCCATAGACACAAAGTTGAGTTGAACATTCAGATGATTTGTGTTATAATAAACTACATGATTCGATGCTCTGTACATTAACCGGATAAAATGCATCTCTCCTTCGATACTTCACGTGGCTGAATCCAGCCGGTGCTCGCCACTTCCTGGACGGGGAACTTAAGAAGGCGGCGGGGGAACCAACGGTAACGGAGCAGCAGCTGCAACTGTACAGATACAAACTGAAGGATAAGGTCCGAAATCAAGCCAGCACACAGGGAACTCACACAGTCCACAAAGATAACCACCCCAGGCCTCCTCCTCCTCTCTCCTTTTCTACAAAGTCCAGTACAAGTTTTGCATTAAATTAAATCCAGCTGCACAGTCCATGCCATTTTTTTTGGAAACCTTTAGAAGATACTTCCTTTCTGTTTTGACCTCTGTGCAAGACTTTAAGAGTAAGGCTTCCTTCTGATTTGCATTTGTCAAGTGGTGAAACAGTCTAGAAACGCTTAAGACAAAAGATTTTACTGAATCATTGCCTTTCTTTTCTTCCAGATACATTCCATTGTGCGCTAATGTTGATCTGCTCCTCTCTAGGCTTTAATCTATTTAAAAGACACTTACACATATAAAAAAAATCCTTCCATTTACCAATCTTTAAATAATTTTATATAAAAGCAAACCTGACAATTCCTGTTCCATGAAGGCCCTCCCTAATGATGATTAACTACTACCACCATACCATCACATACGCATGCATGCACTCAATGCATGGATGCACGTTCAGTCCATTTCTCTCTCTCTCACACACACACACGCACGTACACACATGCACGCACACAGCTTCATGTTTTACAGCTTGTTGTTTACATGTTGTCCATGCAGTACCAAAGCAGAGAGATCATGATGAGTTTTTGTTGTTTTCTGTGTTGGGTCTCCAGTAATGTGGCACAAACTTGTGGCAAAGAAGCAGATGCATGATTTGGCTCAGACCTGGATCCAATAATATTTGCACAAAGTCTTATTATTAGTGTTTACTCAGAGCTGCTTGGTGTACCAGACAAGTGGGGTTATACCGTACGGGGCAAAAACTTCATGTTCCAGAGAGCTTGGATAGTTTAGACACCTCCAACTTAACCTGTTTGAGTCTAAAGTGTCCCAGTATTGTAAACCTCACTCATCCAGAAAGCCAAGCAATAAAAAAAATGAAGAACTAGCAAACACTAATTGAAGATGGTCTGGTTTGGCTTTTAGTATATACACAGTCATTTATTATCGTGTCCCCAGGAGAAGAAAAGAGTAGTCCACTAATGCATTTTTACTTCAGTATATCATTTCATTGTCTATTCATTCGTCTTCATCGTGTCCTTATCGACAAGTTCAACTACTATCCAGTAAGCTTGGTGCCATCCCCTCTTTTGGGTGGGGCAGGAGGGGGTCCTCGTCGTAGTGTTGCATAGCCTGAGATGTTTCCGGACATATAGCCACCGTTTCCTCCGTTGCTTTGCTTTCCTTGGTCCAGGAGCAGCTCAGGAGGCGGCGGGGGCAGCGCCATGTCGTCCATGGTCCCCGCGGGGTCCAACTTGCCTGAGAGGCCGGCGGAGTTGGTGGAGCCCTGGCGTCCCACTGACTTTCGCCTCAGTGTCCTGTTCAGATCCTCCAAGAAGTTGGGCTGGCCTGAGCTACCTTTTGGGGAAGTGGGTGGAGGTGGCGAGAGCGGAGGTGGTTCTGGGGTGTTGTTACTACGCCGCCCGAGCGTGGGCGGAGGAGTCTTTTTCAGGGAGCTCTTTCCCCATGTTGAGTTACTGACGAGGGAGATGGGTGGTGGTGGAGGAGGAGCCTGGGGCTGGGGATTCACCACTGCTACTCGAGGAGGTCCGCCCGTATGGGCGTCATTACCTGGAGGTGGTGGAGGGGGGAAGAGCTCGGAGGCAGGTGGAGGAGGTGGGAAGTAGGCGCACTCAGGAGGTGGGGAAGGGAAGTCGCCACCAGACTGCTTTGCCTGGCTTACCTTGGCCTGCAGTGCCAGGGGCAGGTTAGCCAGGTTGAGCTTTCCTGGTTTTGGGGGAGCAGGAGGTCCATTTGAGGGCTCCTTTGAAGGCGATCCATTGGAGGGAGGACATGAGGAGGGAGGGGCGGTGTTGCCTTGGGGAGCAAACTTGCTGAGCAAATTTCTCCTGGATTCCTCGTAGGAGTTTGAGGCGTTGGACTTGATGCTGGAGTTCCTCTGGGGGGTGGGAGGAGGTTTCTTGCCTCCAAAACTAGAGGAACCAGAGGGTGACCTCCTTATGGGGGAGCCCATGTTTCCAGAAGGAAGGGGAGGAGGAGGTGGCGTCGGACCTGTGACTGGTGCTGGGGGAGGTGGAGGAGGAGGAGGTGGTGGTGGTGGTGGTTGAGCAGGGAAGCCGGTGTTGCTGTCTGGAGGAGGAGGGGGGAATTCGGGAGACTGCAGCTGCTGGCCACCCCCACGCTGCCATTTTGGTTTGGTTTTAACTGCAGGGGGAGAGAGTGGGGCTTTCGAAGCCTCTATTTGATTGCCTGCTTGGGATGAAGCTCCTGGGAACTGACTGGCTAGCTGTTTCACCAGAGACATGGTGGGAGGGGCTCCTGTGGAAATGGTTGGTGGCTTAGACAAACTATGCTGCTTAGGCAGAGTTGGAGGGGGTTGAGTGGAGGTGTGGCCTGTCTGGAGGCTGAACTGCTTCTTAAGGGGTGCAGGTAGAGGAGGGGGTGGTGGTGGAGCTGGGGTCGGGCAACTCATTGTAGCAGGAGGCGGGGCAGGAGGGAAAGGGGAGACTGGTGACATGGGCTTGGGGGCAGTATGAGGGAGAAAGCCTGGGTTGAAGTTTTTCAGTGGTGCTGCCAGGGGTGCAGGAGGAGGTGGAAACTGGGCCGGTACTTGGAACTGTTGAGGAGGAGGAGGTGGTGGCGGTGGTGGCGGTGGTGTGGGGGCAGGTGGTGGGGAATCCTCGAGCCCGCCGTTTGGAGACGGGAGGTCCCGCGGCGGGCTGGGAAACCGCTCCTTCAGCGCTTGCTTGAGTCCACTGTGGTAGACAGGCTGACTCACGGGAGCAGCTGCAATAGCTGGTGGCGGCGGGGGCGGCGGAGGGGGAGGAAATGCAATTCCATTGGTCTGTGGAGCAGGCAGAGGAACTGGCGGTGGAGGGATGAAAGCCGGTGGAGGGATGAAAGCCGGTGGAGTAGCCGGACTGGGTGGGCCCAGTTTCAGCACAGCCATGGCAGACCCGGGGGTTGGCATGGACGGTGGAGGGGGAGGTGGTGGTGGAGGAGGCGGGGGCACATTAGTCCTTGCAGCAATGTGATTGACGTTTGGTTTGATGGCCTGCAGTGCAGGTGGTGTCAGAGTCGTGGGCAGAACCTGCTGGGCTGTAGCAGGGAGGTGAAAGGGTATCTTGCCTCCTTTCTGGTTCTGCAGCCTGGTGATGGTGCTGTACTTGTACATTGTGAGAGCCGGCGACTGATATGACACCGTCTGGACTGGTGGAGGGGGTGGGGGAGGCGGTGGTGGAGGTGGCGGAGGTGGAGGGGGTGCGGGAGCTGGTTGCTGCTGCTCCTGTGGGGGCATGTGGTTGTAGTTGCTGAAGGCCTGTGACTGTTGCTGCTTCTGCAGCTGCTGTTGATGTAGTTGAGCAGACTGTGGTGGTTGTAGCGGTGGCGGTGGTGCTGCCTGCGGTGGTGGTGGCGGAACTGCCTCCTGAGGAGACGGATGCTGGGGAGGCGGGTGCTGGTGCTGGTGCTGCAGCTGAATTGGCGTCTGGGGTTGCACCAATGGGTGCTGATGCTGTGGGGGGTGCTGCTGCTGCTGGGGGTGGGGCTGAGACTGAGGCCGTGATGGAGGCTGCGCCTGAGGCTGCTGCGGAGGCGGCGTCAGGGCTGAGTGGTCAACTGAATGCTGGCTGTGATGCCGGTGGCTGTGGGAACTGTGCGGCAGCGTGGCCCCTCTGGATGCCTCCATTCTCATCTGCGGAGAACAGAGCGAGTGTTAGCTTTGTCACGTGACTCACACATCCTCCTGCAAACACACAACTTTAACACACTGAAACTCATACCTTTGAGTTTTCCTCAATCTGGGTACCCCTCTTCCAGGCCTCTGAAAATATGGAGCTCACCACGCTCTGGGAACGCCCATGAGAGGAGCCCGTATCCACCCCGCTGTCAGAATGGCCCGAATGATTCGACTGGGACTCTGAAAAAACAAATGAAAAACTGTAAAAAGGCCTCTTATCAATTAGTAATATTGGAAATACATCATAGATGAGTCACAAATCCTTCTTAAAAATTTAAAAGATTTAACATAGAATATTTATTATGTACATCTTTTTGCTGTTTCTCAGCATTCTCCAACACAAATGTGTTTCTTTTTAGTGAATCAAGCGAGTTAAAAGTCTAGTGCCTGTTTGCATTCTTGTTCTGTGTTCAGAGTGACCTCTAACAGTAGTGAGCATGTCTGAATACACTTTACAATACGCTCCACTTCTATCTGGTAGCATAACTAGCATAACTTAGCATTGACTTAGTAAGAAAAATGGAAGTGTTTTTGTTTTTAAAGCTAAATTGCTTCCATGTTGAATTAACTATACACTGGACATGATGATGCATTTAAAGGAGCCATTAGTGGTGCTTAGCCTAGCTTGTGAGCGAACCGGGTATGCTGGCGGAGCTGGAGCCAGATCTGATGCTAGACGTAGAGAGAGAGGACCAATCGTAGGCTGCCTCTGTCCTCTTCATGGCTTCCTGGTAGTTCAAATACAGCTGCTTCCCATACTGTATGAGATCGAAGAACACAGATGCATTTCATAAATTAAAACAAAACTTTTATCTGCTTATTTCTTTGCCTTGAACAGTAACTCTGCTTCAAACCAACCTTTGCGATGCGGATTCCATTCACCCACTGGTGCAGCGTCCTGACATCATCGCAGCACAGATACTTGATGTACTGGGACTTCTTCTGGATTTGTGGATGCTGCAAATAAAACAAGTATTATGAACATTAAGTGCTCTGCACAGACACTGCAAAACGATTCAAAATAAAAGGATTTTTTTAAACAAATAACATGTGCAATTGACATCAAAGCATCCTCTTGCAATTTATTAGACAAGTGCTTATTCATTACATTAAATGCAGTCAGTAAATAAACTTTCTATTCTGATTAAACTAATCCAATCAACTTCTTTGCAAAAGATCTCCAGAGACATTTTCTAATAGCAGACTAATGGTACTAAGTGCATGGGGGTAACAGTGAAGCGCTAAGACTGCATATCTCTGGGGACTACAAGAACCATTTGATGTGTTCAAACCTCTACTTTAAACCGATGCAAAGGAGGACACGTGTACATCCCATCCATGTTATCATGCCTCATTTCTCTTGTTATAGATTTCTTCAGATATGCAGACATCTAATTATTTGACTTGCAAAATGTGTTTACAAGATCTGTATCACACACAGAACTGGACATCATCTGTAGCTTTCTTAGCCAAGTGCTCATTTGTGCCGGTTTAGGTCTCTGGAGGAACATTAAGACCTGCTGTTATTTGCAGGCCAATCAGGACAACGCAACGTTTCACCATGCAGTTACAGGGATTCACCTTCAAGGCCAGGCAGTAGTCAGTGGGAGCTTTGTATTTGCTGCGGTAGTCCTGCCCGTAATACACGTTAACATGGTCCAACTGCAGGAAGCACACGAGATCTCTGGATGCCTGTGGAGAAAGAGAGGCAGGGGACGGTGTCATGTACTGATGCGTAGTTGACCTAAAAGAGACCGCTGTTGGCTGCTGCTTCTCTGTGTGAAACTGAATTTTACCCACCACATTTGTGCTGTCATTGTATAGAAACATGGAGCTTCACTCATGCCGTTTTAGTGCATGAGTAAAGCAGTTGCAGAATGGCTTGAAATAATTATGCAAAGTCCTTCATTTGTCTACGTTTTGTGTGCATATGCTATTAAAGGTCTAACTTACATCTAGAATGCCCTATTCAGTATCAAAGCTGGGACTGAAATGTACTATGGGACTTATAAATGTCTCCATGGTGCCACTGTGAACTGCAAGTGTTAAAATTTGAAAATTACTTGGGAGGATGGTGGTGTTAAAAAGGGAGCATGTGCACTCAAACGCCACGCACACAACTGCTGTTCTTCAAAGTGATCAAAACCAAACAGGAAATGCCACAAATCATGAGTGGATCTGCTTCTCATAACCCTAAATGCCACATTTCTGTTCCTAATGTTCATTTCTGCGTCCGAGTAGCATGATCGTACACCAGCCGTCACTGACCTTGGCTTTGCCTTTGGGGACGTAGTAGATCCCCGAAGCCCTGAGGAGGAAGTAACGCTTCTTCCATGACTTTTTCCCATCTTCTTTGAGCCACAAGATGCCTTCGATCTCTGGCACAGACACTGAGCCACCACAGAAACATTCCTGAAGTATTGCACAGAAACCCATTAAATAATTCATCTAAGTAACGCTCCAGATTAGCAGGAATGATACAAACGTCTGCGGTTTGCTTTATAAAACACCATCTTACCTCTAATAAAGCCTCTTTGTTCCTGTCGGCCATTTCTGATGTCTCCTTCCGCCCCAGCAAATAGTTCTGGAAGCAATTGAGTAAAACAGTGAAGTCAGTGGAGGGATGGGAGAAAGTCTCACCTTATCCTATGTGTAAATAAATTATTCACTTTCACTTGCTTTGACCTACTTCTGACACTCCTACACAAACACACACTGTTATTCACTCTCTGGCTCTATGCAGGCACTCAGCATGCATAAACAATGCTTCTGCGCGTATAACATACAGTCGGCATTTGCACACCGAACGCAGAGCAGTTAAAAGAGGAGAGGATGTTATCTGCCCCTCGGTCTGTTGAACACGCCACCATACGTGTGCAGCTTTAACGTAATGGGCGGTCACCTGAGGGTTCTTGAAGAGGGCGTATTTCTCAATGCGCTCTATGAACATGAGCTTGTTGTGGCTGTCCCGGGTCCAGTTTAGCAGATTCTCCACCAGGTTCTCGTGGTCCTCAAAAATACGCTCTGAGAAAAAGGAGGAGCGAGAACAGGTAATGAAGAACAGGCGAGAACAGGTTTCTTTTGCCGCCCTGGAACTGGGGCCGTGACTATTACATATTACTTTGTGTATTATGCTGCGAGAACCCCTGAACTTCGACCCTATGCTACAAGCGCAGATTGAAGCAAAACCATAAACAATGTTTATTCAACTCAGGCGATTGCTTCCTTACCCATCTGCAGCTCAGTGATGGTTTCCACCAGAGACCAGTCAGGGCTGTATCCACAGTGGGACTTATCCAGCAGGCTGTCTAGCACCTGCCTGACTGTCTGCCGCTCGTCTACCATCATGGTCTTTGAGCTCTCGTCGGACATGTGGACCCTGATCACCAGCTGAGGAAGGCCAAGAGGGAAACGTTAAAACATGATATCAATATGTAAGATTTATCGTCATGCATGCGTCAGATCGGGAGGGGGTCAAACATAAGGCTTGGGGGCCAGAATTAGCCCAGCAAATACTTCAATAAGGCTCAGCTTTGGAAAATGCGGAGGGAACGGTATCCCTCAGTCTCCTAGTAGATGCTAAGAATTTGGAAGTCTTAGGTGATCTTCAGGAAATTTGACCTTTAACCTTCATGTCAAGGTCACTGGAATACAAACTCTTCTGAGATTTTTAAATGGTAAACAGGATGATTCCTATACGGCGCTCTTCTACTCTCCCGGAGCACTCAAAGCTCTTTAACATGCCTCATTCAATCATTCACACTACCATTCTTAAAAGCTTGTAAGTGCTTACTATCCAACATTCACACACATTCATACTCCAGTGGATACATCGGTTAGTATCTTGCCCAAGGATATTTGGCATGCAGACTGGAGCAGATAGGGATTAAATCGCCAACCTACTGATCAGTAGACCCACCCCACATTTTGTATTTTAGTAGATACACCTATGGTATCAATTTGAAAATAATTTTTCTGTGTAAAAGCTGAACATTTTCCAATTTGTAGCTTCAGTTTAGTGAAAGAATGACATCTTATCATGTGTTCATGAAGATCATGACCATGTCCCACATATGGCCACTAAACATGACTACGAATATGGCTGTAGTTTGGGCATCTTTAAGCAACCAGAACACGAAAGCTTAAACTAATCTGAACGCGACACACTCGCACACGTGCCAAATCCTGGATCGCACAATCGCAGCCTCGATGTGTGAAACCAAATAAAGCCCCGGATTCCTTGACCCTCCTGCATGTCACCTCCCACTGCGACCCCGACGTCCAATCGCGTGCCAATACGGATGATTGAAGTGAAGCGCAGACCAATGAGAACGCAGGGACAGCGATGAGTCTCAGACATGGGGGGAGTCTGACCTACATTTCTCACAGGAGACCCCCCCCCACCCCCCCTCACCACTCAGAGGGAAAAAAGTTAAATTAAATCTAACATCTAAATCCTTTAAGATCCATTTCTTATCCAGATGAAGTCAAACTGCTTCGGTGAAATTCAAATCATTGCTGGTCGTGTAAAACGCCGACAACAGGGCACGAATAATTTAGCACGTCAAAGCTCTCCTGTGTTAGCTGAGGTTTTTTTTCCTTCTCGTGTCCTGTCTGTACCAGTACCCTTTATCTAGCTATACTCTAGCTCTGTTTGCTGTAACACTATTGGGCTTCAACCATTCATTGCATGCAAAAAAGGACACCATTCTGTTAAATGGCATTGGTCTCATTCAAAGAGACGGTTCATTCACCGGCCTGGGGGGGGGAAACAAAAGGCCTGCCTGTGTGAGGAGTCCCGTATCGACCTCGCAGTGGAAGCAAACTGTCAGTGCGGCAAGGCGCTCCTGTTGTTCAGCTGATACGCGGGATAAATAATATGTCTTATGTGGATCTGCGTTATTTTTCTGAAGCCCGTCTCCGCTTCCTTGCTCCCTCCTCCAGCAGACGCACACACATAATCAAACACTGCAATGACCTATTTTCTGCATGCTTCACTGCCTCGCTGTGAATGAAGTTCACAAAGAAATGTGGCGTGCACAAAATATGACAAGACAAGTCAGAAGGGCTTCATATCCCTGCACTTTCTAAGAGTCAGCGGGTTAAGAGGTGGTCCTACCTTTTTGACTTGTGCCTCCTTGATTTTCTCCAGGGCGACTCTGATCTTCTCCGCCTTCAGTTTGGCAGCTTGCTCCTCCTAGATGAACACACAGGAGTGTGTTAATACAGCACGCACATTAAAAATGCCTTTTGATTTTATAGCCTCATCCTCGTCATACATCCGTCACTCCTTTGGCAGGAATAACACATGCAGCTATGCACAACTTCATGAAAAAAAGCATCTGGAATGATGGCGCCTTGTGTCACGGGCAGAAATCTAAATTTCCCCCATGCTCCAGGCTGCTTACCTGCCCCCTCCAACAAGATGCCATCACCTCCATTCCTACAGGTTGTGTAAGCTTCCACGTGTGTTTTATTACTTTAGCGTGATTGTTCAATTAGACAAATAGACGCAATTATGATAAAAGACGCCGTGGCGGCATTGGCTCTTCAAAAATGGTGCTCTGCTTGCTGTATATGGTTTCATGCCGGATTCATGTGGAGCTGCGGCGGTTTCTTTTGATCATGCTATACAGCAGAAGGGGAGACAATAGTAGAAGATCCCTCAAGGGTGAGAGGCTGCAGATGAATGCAGAATCAGCTCAAAGAGCATCCATGCAGCCAACTTAAAGATGCAACCCCCCCCCAAAAAATGCTCAAAATGGGAAATATCCAGATGTGTCTGTAACTTGATTTAAAAATACGACAAAAGCGATTTCTTCTACTCAAATGAACAAAAATCTGTTTGCCACCTTTCACACCAAGATTAAAAAACAAAAAGTTATTCCAGCGCGATTCCCAGTCGATCAAAGTCCGCCTTGCATCCACATCTGCCGTCACCCAGAGATGACAGCGGTCGAGCTAGCTGAGACGGTGCTGAGCGAGGATTTTAGTGATGGCATGGGTTCACTGACACGCAGACATGTGTGGCCAAGACGAGCACAATTTGACTAAAACGCCAAGTGAGACAGTAGGGAGGAAAATGCCCCTCCCCCTTCCTGCTTCCTCCCCTCTCCATCACTCGTTTCCTCTCTTTACAGCAGATGCAGGGGTTTGGGAGCGTACCCAATCGAGGGGAGCATAATCCCCACAAAAAAAAAAGGTACCAGGAGGAAGGGCCGCCCAACCAGCAAACTCCGTTTAAAGGACCCTGAACCCTTTAGCCAATCGGGACGAGGCGGGGGAAGACCATGACCGACTATGGCCCTGAAGCTAACTCACAGAGACAAGGACGGAGAGTGGGTGAATGAGAAGCTGAGGTGCTGAATATTTGAAGTCATGTGTACACACGAGCATGTGTGTTCAAAGAGAGAGGGTGAGGGGTATTAACAAGTGCTCCCCAAGCCTCTTATCTCAAGAAGCCCCTGCCCACTCCTTGACCCAGACTGCCTTTACCACATGACCGACTCTAGGGCACACACACATTAAAGCTTTAAAATCAAGAGTGTGTTTGGCCAACACATAGTGGCAGGCTTTTACCCACCCCAATGTGTGTGTGTGTATAAGACTGAGTAAGAGCAACAGTGATCAAGAGGTCACGCGAGTTGTACAGATTACAGTCGGGAGTCAATTTGAGTCCCACTGTGGGTTCAGCCCCAGAAATGTCAGCGTGGACAGCCCGCCCCCCCCTCCCTGCTCTCTCATCTATTATTCCCTCTCTACACGACACATACTCCCTGCTTTTTATTACACATTAGACCGACTCCGATTCGACAGGCGTTTTCCCTTCCACTTTCACAGTGAGCCACACCAGAGCCAATTTTTAAAAAAGCTCTTCTGCCTAGTCTGTAAAAAAAAAAGAAAGAAAGAAAAAAGAAAAAATCTTGGCAGCCACTTCCTTTGATGTTTTTCCACTCTCTCCCGCCTCGCTTGTTCCCAAGCATCCCGCGCTCATTCAGTATTCTGATTCACGAGCGAGGAGAGGGAGAAAACTTGTGAGTCCAGGCGATCGCGGCTCGCCTTCTTCTGTTCTCTGGTGGAAAGTGTAACACTAACACATAAACCCCCTCACAGCCTGTAAAGATGCAGGTTATCACTCCTCTCCCCTTAAAAACAACAACAACATAATATACAGCTGAGTGCTCTGTTTACAGCAACAGGCACCAATGTTTTGAACCACTGACTCAATCCAAAAGATTTGGTGACTATGTCCGTGTAGCATCTCAGTTATCCTGGTATTCTAAGGAGCTTGGAAAGAAAAGCGACTGGTGGATGTCCTTGGTGGGACATGTCCTTGTCTATGGCACAACATAGAAGAGCCACTTCGAGAGGACAAGACCCAGCTGTACGTCTGCATCTAAAGGATCCCAATGTCCACATTTTGGACAGAGAAGACAGATGGAAGAGGAGCGAACGAAGCCATCTATGTCCAATTTGAACGACCATCCTCGAACAGAGGGGATGGCTTACAGCACCAACTGTCTAACACCTAAAATTAAGGACGGCTTAACGCCCACTCATATCTTGCGTCAGTTGATCGCAACAGGTCACATGATAGGGTGAGGCAAGGTCCACCCAAAACCTCTGCTGATAATAACCCTTTTTCACACCTTAGCTCATGTGACGATGCACATGATCAATAGTGCTAGGGTTTAAATACCTGGGACTCTCCACCATTTGGTTTTAGAACTGAAGAAGCATCTTGGATGAGAGGTAAAACATCATCAAGAAACTTAAAGAAGTCCAGTCGCTTTTCTTTCCCAGCTTCTTAGATAAGGTGACTGCAAATCTTATATCCAGCTCTAAAACTAGAGGGCAGATGAGCTGACAGTGTCGCTGCCGGCACCCATTATATTCAAATAATAAAGGACATCACTGAAAGGGCTATTTTACTGCCAACAGCCACTAATGGAGATCTCTGTGTGGAAAAATGCACTGTAAACTTTCAGTTTCTAAAGACACACACTGTAACATTCTCTTCTAGTTAATCAGCATTATAGAATTTAAGGATTTAATATCCAACCAACTTGGAATCAGCTGATTTGTACTTTCTTGCTATGCATTGTGTATTAAAGGTGGGATAACTCACAAGCAATGAGCTCCAAACTACAAATATGCACACATGTGCTCAGCATAAACTTTGCAAAGAAGCCAAAGGCAGCGGCCAAAGCATCTACTCAGAGGTTAAAAAGAGGTGATGGGAGCATCAGACACGACTTGGATTATAGAGACATTTGAATAACAAAACTAAGCTGGAGTCCAACTTAGATTTGTTTTTTCAGTTAAACACAAATTCCACTTTTGGCTAGCACGTAGGGTTATTATCTCAACTATGGGTGAATCAAGTAATGGTTTCGTCTCTATAATGCGAGAAACTCATTGTGAGCAAGCTCCATCTGCTGAAGACTGTGACATGTGACCAAAACCCACAGAGAAATCTATCAAGTAGACTTTGTTCACATTTGTTTTGCCTCTTGTGTAACCAGTTTTTCTAAAGCACAGATGAACCTTTCAAAATAAGACAAAGGCAACAAATCATGCCATTTAAAGCCCTGCAAGCCCTGGTTTCTGTTTCAGACTTCTAAACAACTCAAAATATTAAAAGTAATGATTTAATACTGTGTAATAATTGCTAATACATTAATAAATTTTCCCCTTGTAAGCTTTTATTGCTCAGAGAAGACTGAGTGCAAATCAAAAGCCAGCAACATGAAGTTAGAAAGAAGGATCGAACAAAATGAAGGCCCACAGACAAAACACCACATGTGGAAGCATGTTTGAAAAAATCCCCTGTTCTATAATCACTCTCAGCATGGACTTTACCAAAAAGACGAGCAGAGCAGAAGACAGGAGCAATGCACACAGACACAAACACGAATGCACAGGAGAGGAATGAAAGCAAAAAGTGTATGAGGAAGTCACCTTGGTCAGGAGGTGAGAAGGCTTTCCAGCTATGCTTTTCAGAATGAGCGAGGTTTCTTGGTCCAGATAGGAGTGCTTGGGTGGAGGAGAAGATGGGGGGGAGGATAAGAGCAGAAGAAGAGACAAAATATAGAGAAGTCAGTGCCAGGTGATTCTGTGAGGCTTATTAATCACAAGTGTTTTGATCTGTTTTTGTACAGAGAAGCGTGGAAGCGAGAGAAGGTTTCATTAATGCGCAGCAGCGATGGTTGTCATTAGATACAGCTGTTGGAAAAGAGGCAATGATTATGAGAGAGAAAAGCGTGAATACACGGTATATTCTCTGAAACCTAGACTCCACAGCTACGCTATCACACCACACACACACACACACACACACACACATCAAACACACACACAACAGCTCAATTGTAAAAATTCTGTTGCACCTAACGTCCATTAACCTTGAAACAATTAACTGTGCACACCAACTGGAGAAATTGCTCAATCATTCACAAACACACACACTTACGGTGGCCCGATCCACTTCGCCCTCTCGTGAGGTGAAGTCAAGCTGCCGTCTGGCCGGCTTACTGTTGGCTCGTCGCAGCGTGACATGCTGGAAAAGTCGGGTGGGTGCAGGCAGGTGGGGTGTGTGCGTGTGTGAGGACAGAGGCCGTGGATATAAGAAAGGATGCAAACACAGACAGTGTAAACACATGCAGGTGAAAACAGGGGGGGACATGCGAGAGACTGTCATGGCCGTCCGACCACGGCATTGCTTTTGTTAGTGAACAATAGGTAGGTGTTGACATTGTAATCCGAGTCACACTTGAGATTGCAATGCATTCACCGACAGCATTGAATGCACAATACAGAGGCTGCATTGTGCATTTACTTTGGATAGACTTCAGGCATGCAGTTCCTTCCAATCAGTATGTGTGTATAAACATGCTTGGCTTCGTTAAGGTCTATGCTTAGTACCTTCTCACTTCTCCTGACTTACAAACTGAACTGACCGCAGTCCTTGTGTACATTACACTTACCGTCACATCTGGAAAGACTCATTTAAACCGTCTGATACGTCTATGTGTGTGTTTCAGTGTGGCTCGTACCTCTGTATTGGTTTGGTTTTGTCCTTGTGAGATTGGGCTGCCCTGGCTCTCCACCTCTCCTCCTGTCACTTTATCCGTATCCAGGGAGTCCATGCTCGAAGCTGAGGCACATGCTGAGTTCACACTAGACCGCTGGGATGGTGCGTCCTGCTCGGTGACAGCACCGACCGAACCAGTCCTCCGATGCTGCCCTCCGCCGCCGGACGATCCGGACGAGGGCCGCCGGATGGTGCTGGAGGAAAATGAGGACGAGGAGGAGGAAGAGGAGGACGTCTGACGTGCCGCTTCATCCATGCTCAGGGAGGCCTTCTCTAGCTGAGAGGTGATGTCATCTAGGGAGATGTTAGAGGCCGCGGGGCGAGCAGTGGCGCTGCCACCTCGTACCGTGTTGGCCGGTGATGCTCGAGTACTGCTGCTTGCACTTCCTGTTGGGGCGGGTTTCAATTTGACATTGAAATTAATATTTGATTGAATTAAATACTGACACAAGAAAGATCTCAACAAAACTGACTGTTTTCTACAAAGCTTCACCTTTTCTCTCTCTGTTATAACTTTGCAGGTGTTTATTTCTCTCAACCCCAGTTTTACACTTTTGTTTCATCCCACAAAGACTTCCTTCTTTTTGATGCACAGCAGTGTTTCCTAACCACAGGGGGTATATTTGTGTTGCAGCTAGGGGGGACATGGAAAGATTACCAATGGTATCAATTTCAAAATCCTAAACATGAAAAAATGGTTGATATAGGTAGCCTAAAATGTGGATAAGTAATTGAACTTGTTTGCTAAATGCAGTATGTATATGGAATACAAATACAGCTGCTGAATAAACAGCAAAAACTACAAGCTAGCTAAGAGCATGAATAAAAAGGTGGAAACCAGCAGTGTAGAGCAGGGGTGTCAATATAAGGCCAGGGGAACAGAATTCCCCTCCCAAAGACTCCAATCTGGCCCGCTCGATGGCTTTTGAAGATTTCAGACTTTAGTTTTACAGCTTATACTGCCCTACTTTTTCTTACATTAAGATATTTCTGGGATTTTAAATGTGTAGTTAAAGAAAGGGGAGTTCCACAGGTCCAGCGCACCTAAGATTAAAGTGGGCTGCATTGTATATATTCCTCCTGATGGCTATTTATTCCTGCTGTCTTACTATTTATATTTTATTCTTGCACAGTTGGTGTGGAGAACCCATAATATGATTGTACATGGACAATGACAATAAAGGGTTATTCTTATATTCTATGTGGGCCACCCATGGTGTAAAATATGGCTAGCAGGTAAGCTAAATGTGATGGTTCAATAACAGATGAAGAAGACTAAAAACATTCCCGATCAAGGTTAAAATGAGGTTAAATGAAGATGAGGTGGAAGTGATGGAAGGGCTCTTGAGCTCATCTGAATGGGCTGCAAGCTGGAAGCCACTGCTGCGCAACAATCTCAGACATCATGCCTTACAATTGAGTACTATCTGAAAGGATACCAAATGATAACAGTCTCACTTCTTCACAATGAGTATCAAATTGTTTAGGAACTGCACTTTTTGTTTTAAAAGCCCATAATTCAGCAGGACTACCTCCGCTGCTTCCTCCTCCACTGGTGCCTGTGTGCTTAGTGCTAGCACTGCGCCCTCCAGCTGCCCTCTGCTGGCCTTTGCTCTGGCTGCGAGAAGTTGAGTTTGGTTTGGAAATGGTATTCAACTCCTGCTCGATGGAGCACAGGTCAGCCATCAGGGCATCCAGGTCCACTGTGTCACCTTGGTTCAACGCCTCTGCAAGGAGCAAAGCAAGAGTTATTGCCAAAGAGAGGGTTATACTAATAAGTGCATCTCTGTTCTGTTGTTATACTGAAGTGAGATCTTACCATTTATGTTATACATTGAGAAGCGGTAGGAAAAGTTGGCCATGTTCGTCTCCTGCCTGAGAGGAGGTTTCTGCAGTGCTTTCTGCGGCCTGCCATCATCCAGACTCTGCAATGTGCGCACACACACGAAACTCATAAGATGCACATTTGCAAAACACACATTCACACTCTGACACTACAGTCAAAGCGCATCGTAACAACCTCGTCTGCCTGCTAGACTCCTCAGTTACCCACAGACCTGCACAAATACTATGTGGTGGTGGTGGGAGTGGAGTTGCTAGGATACAGTAAAGGGAGACAGGATTAGCAGTGTTAAGGTTGCTATGGATACAGCCCCATCCTTTCTCGCGGTGCTCTGTCTACGTCTGTGTAACAAACCACCCCCTTAGTGTGTGTGAGAGTATTTGTATTTTAACCTGTGTGAGCTTGTCCAGCTCTCCCAGCCAGGCTCCAAACATCTTGTCCAGGTCCTGGTCCTCCTTGTCACTGTCTTCCTCTGCTCCATGGTCCAACTCATCATCAGATACCTGGTCCATCTACACACACACACACACACACACACACACACACACACACACATACACACACACACACACACACACACACACACACACACACACACACACACACACACACACACACACACGCGCGCGCACACACACACGCAAAAGAAGCAGAAAATTTCACATGATTACAAGTCACACCCACATAGCAGGAATGATCTAAATGAGGAAAGAGGGGGGAAAAAAACAAAACAAAAACACAAAAACAACTTAATCTCATGCCAACCTCACTGCCTGTTACCATGACAACCGTTCGCAGACCCCTAGCGGGCACCCTGTGCTGTGCGATCACCCTGTGGTGTCTTGTGTGCTGTGCACCACTGACACGCCCAGCACCTCTACTACCAGCTCAAGAGCCAACACAGAGGGAGGAGCAGAGCATCTTCCTCATGTCTGCAGAAAAAAAACCCACTCTTTTCTTTGGAGACCCACAGATCACTGTTAAATTAAGATATTAATCAGACCACACGGCGCAATAGCATGTGCTGTTAAAGGCCGGTGGATAATAGGATGGAAAGCATAGCTGGCTCGCTGAGAATGCCCAGCTGTTTTTAGTCAAAGGTGATGGCAGAGCTCCCTCTAGTGGGTTAAATGGAAAGTGGCGCAACACCAGCATGCATCTGTTTGCCTGGCCGACTTAAGTCTCATATATCTAACAATTAAACAGAATCAGAATAAAATCAGGAGGAAATCTGACACTCTAGAGTCAAAGCTAAAACGTCTAACCCAATCCTTTTTCATACACACAAGGACGCCACAGTAGACAAAACACTGAATGAATGATATGAAGGAGGCAAACATAACAGAAAATGGCTCCAACTGACAACGCAAAACAATCTGCAGCCTTGATGTGTGCCTACATTCATCCTCATTTCATTCTCTTTCTAATGCGATGGTCTCAGGTCCATGTGGAAAAAAAAATATGTTCACCCAAATGCCGATGTGCACCGAGGAAGATCGTTCACTAATCTGGTGACAGACCTGTCAAGTGGAAGCAAAGTACGGTTGAGCACAGGAGGAGGAGGAGGTCATGGCTCTGATACCCTGTCAGATGCCAGAGGACGTGCCGAGTGCAGAAACACATTTTCTTACTGCACACTTTCAGCTTGGCACACACAAAGAAAAATATTACACCACTGTATATTCAACACTGGATATTAAACAGACTAAAGCAGAACGCTCAACCTGTTTTTCCCTTGGTGTGCACTCCTGTCTTGGCATAGTCCGGAGTCCCCAAAACAGGCCAGTCAGATGGAATATTCCAGAGTAATCCCATTGATGTTTTCAGAGGGTGTCATTCCATGTTATCCCAGCTATGTGGTGTCAGTCACTAGAGGGGACTGTACCAAACTGGGATTAACCCCGCTGACGACCCCTGTTCTTTTGATCTAGCAAAACGTCTGCTTGTATGTGTGAGTATTTGTGTGCCGTTGCCTTTATGGCTAAAATGAACACTTGGTGATCTGAAAGCTATGCTTTGTTGTTAGAATGTGATGAAGGTCGTAGCAAACCAGATAAAAGATGAAACGCTAAGCAGCTGAGGGGTGCTTATTTCAGACAAATTCCAGCATGCTTACTACTAGAAATCACTGTATGCGGTGCATGTAGAAGACGTACCCTGAAGCTGGTGCTACAAGCTTGTATTACAGACCAAAGCTGTCACTGCAGAGTGTTTATTATACTTTAGATGATGGATAGCTTCCTTCTTCCGGCACTCTCATTAAAACACATGAGAAACATGAACTTGTCATCTTGTGGAGGAAAGAATGGAGTCAATGAGTATGTAAACAAAAACAACCCAGTGTGTATATATGTGCGCTTAAAATTACATCCATGCACTCATGAACGTGTGTGGCAGTCACAACAGGAAATAGCCAGGATGTGCAAAATTCCTAATTTCCCACATGGCTTTTTTCCTTGCAGGAAGCTCCAGCTGTCCTCCAGCTTATCCATACCACTTATAGTGGCGGTAGTGGTGGGGGTGGCACTTGTACATTTGCAGGAATGGGGGGGAAGAAACTTGAGGTGTTGAAAGTGAGATCCAGACCTCACCACCCTTATGCCCACACATGTTACATCGTAACACAATTTGAATCGTTTGTCTCCTTGGCTACCATGAAATGTGGCTCTATATGGGGACCCTTCAGTCACAGCCATGATTTTGTAAAATCAGGTGAGTATCTCAAGCTATGGCATCAAGACGAGCGCAAGAGGAAATGACTAAAAATCAAATGAGCCTGCACTGCCATTATTCCCCAAGGTTATTCCATGTGTAAATACACATACAGGAAATGAGTCGCACTGCAGGACACTTAACAGCTGTGTGTAAACAGCCTGGAGTCCTTTATAAGAGTCTCTTCCACACACATACACACACAGACTTGTGGTCAGGTCAAAAAGCAAGTACAAATATATATAGATATGCTGTAGGTGTGTATTCAGTCCAGATGCAGAAAGAGTAAAAATAGAGCAAAAACGATGCAGAGCCAAAAACAAAGAGCACTTTGGAAATAGCTGCTGTCATTCTAATGGAATCACGGCCTTAACAGAAGATGCTGCTGCAGGTTTAAGTGAATTACCACCTGAGGCCCTACTTTTAAGCTTATGGAGCATGACCTGAGAGAGACACGAGGATAGGAGGTTGTGTTTGTGTATATATGCGTGTGTATGTAGTCTGCAAATGCACTCCTACAGGCATCATTGCAAACTAAACACCAGCCGTGGCCTTTTCCCTGCTGATGCTGCATGGTCCTGTCTGTCTTGTCTGAGCATGACCGCCATTCATCTGTCTCCTGTGACTGCTGGGCAGCTCAGAGATCTGGGGTGAAAGAATAAAGGTCAAAGGCCTTTTCCCGTGGAGTCTTTTTTTTTTTTGGTTTTCATGTAAACTCGCAGTGGCTGCTCATCTATTTATGCAGCGTTTTTTCTAAGAACAAAAATCTCAAACTGTTAAAGAAAGCGCAGTAAGCACCCAGCGCTGAGGAGGTTGAGTATGTGGGAGGAGGAGGAAGACGTGTCTATCTTTAGTCCAAGTCATTCAGATCAGAGCGTATCGAGAGGATTAGAAAGGGAGCAATATGAAAACTCGATGTTAAACTGTTGTTTAATTAACAATATTAAACCCTGTAGGGAAGCACAAATATGCAGGAATAGCTGCAGTCTTGGGTCTTTATTCTCTTAATATTCAGATGAAAATGTACTATATTAAGATCAAGAGTTATTTTGTGAAAGTTATGAATTCATATGATCTCAAAGTACGAGAGAAGGGGAAAACAAGTGCCGACTGTAATGCACCGACAGCTTCAGCAGCACCTGTTCTGCCTGCAGTCGACATACAAATGATCAACTACTCTTAACATTTGAGTTACAAATAAAGCCTTTCATATTTCCATCGCACAGGAAGTCAAGAGGGCTGGGTGGTGGAAAATGACTCGAGCTGTGTAAACACTGTTGTGACCAGATACTCCACTGACTGAATGTTTCCCCAAGTACTTCTAAATATGCTATTTTTGGACAAAAAACTCCACCAAGCCTCAACTGTATGTGTGCTGAAATGTTGCAGTGAGGAGTGTAGGGGTCATCTCCAAAGCCACCTATTCCTCACCGCTATTTTTCGCTTCTCTCAAACGATCTTTGCAAAAATAGCTTAACGCCAGTGTCTGACACCTCTCATCTAAAAATATTCTCAACAACTTATATCACCATTTCAAAATACGGTAAAATGAGAAACATGAGGCAATAAAACCAGAAACAGCGTGACAATAACAAACTCTGAATTTCTGCGATGCCCACACTGTCGTGGTGCTTGGCTCTAGATGGAGAGTGGGAATTCTTGAGAGTTTAATGGGACACAAAATGCTCATGCCGATAAAGGTCTCTGGGGGCAGATGCAAACAAAGCTGAAACAGAGGAAGCAGACAAAGCATCTACAACACCCATAGACAGGAATAGCTCCAAACACACTCTGTCATCGGACCTGGGAATATTAATGCATGTCCCATGCTGTAAATGCTGCTGATAACCTCTGGGGAATGTAGTGTGTGGAAAAAAAGTGAAGGAATCTAGAGGGAAAAACAGACAAACAAAACCATGTGATTATGCATATCTGATAGGCCACTTTTAAATCCACCTTATTTATATCGATATGGATTGGGTAATCTCTTAGAAACGAAAGGATACCACATCAGTTAATGGAAATTAAACTTATCAACCTACAGAGGGCTGAATTCAAAGACATCCTAAAAATCAAACCCCATGGTGCCAGGCAGTGAGCATAGGGGCCCATAAGAGGAAGTCAAGCCCTCAGGCTGCACTGCTACTGATTGTTTGGTCAGAGACGGTCACACCAGCATCTTGCTGGAGGTCATTTTGTAGCTCTTGCAGTGCTCTTGCATGTCTGCTCACTAAGGAGCAGACAGCGGTCCTGGTGATCGGTTAAGGGTCTTGTACGGCCCTGTCAGGCTCTCCTAAAGTAAATGCCTGTCTCCTGAAATCTGTCTCCTGTGCTGGGAGAAACTGCAAGCCTTCAGGCAATGGCACAAATTGATGCACCATCCTGGAGGAGCTGGAGTACCTGTGCAGCCTCTGTAGGGTCCAGGTATCGCCTCGTGCTACCAGTAGTGACAATGACCGTAGCTAAACGCAAAGCTAGTGAAAAAATAGTCAGAAAAGATGGAGAGGGAAAAAAGTCAGTGACCTCTAACTGTAAAAACCATTCTTGTTTTAGTGGTCGGGCCATTGTTGTCCCTTTAGTGCACCTGCTGTTAGTCTCATTAACACCAAAGCAGCTGAAACTGATGAGCAAACCCCCTCTGCTACTTACCAGATCAATATCCCACAAGTTTAACTGACTTGATGTTGCACTCTGATTAAAAAAAAAGTTTCTTTTTTTAGCAATGTATTTATAAAATAAGTGCTGTATATTCTAGCACTGTAGCGTATAAAAACATGCAAATCTATAAACACAAAAACAGCCTCATGCAGGTTTCCTGGTGATCGCCTTCCTTGTTAAAAATTCAGCAGTTGTAAGGCCCGTCTGTTCCATGTAACACAGCTCATTTGCAAACTCTTGGTACTTACAAAGGGAAACTACATGTTAATTGAAAATCAATTCAATCAATTGTTTCTGAAAATCACCCTCTCCTTTAAAATAGATTTCATGCCAACATCTCTTCTTTTTCTCATGTCAGACCATCATCTGGTGCAAGCTGCACTTCTAACCTGTCAGACTATGATTCACCTTTCACACATGCATGTGTTTGTGTCATCACAGTAGAAACACCACGCTGAAAAGCCAAGTGTCAAAATATCATAATGACATCCTGTAGCCGTTTGAAGGCAACAGGCACTTTCGAGCGCGTCTTGTAATCTTGTTTGTGGCTTGACAGTTGAAATAAGGTCTTCTGTCAAAGAACAAAGCCTGGAGCAGACAAATGCTTGGTTTCACTACCTTTAAGATATAAAAAATAGATACGATCTCTTTGTAAATGTGCGAGTGCGTGTCATTTCCAGGCTTGCATTTGCCATGCAGATGGTGATTATTTGCTCATTTCCACTCCCATCCCTGCTTTCTGTCCCTGCCTTGCCTTTTTCCCCCTGGTCCCCTCCCTTCATATACAAAGTCACACCAGGAGACGAGAAATGAAAGCCAGAAGCTGCCATCCCTGCGTCAACATGTGGGCATTATGCAAGTAAAAAGAAGGAAAAGAGGAAACTTCTAAGTGCCAGTAAAAGAACTCTTTGAACAAGGGAGTGGCTGGACCAAAAGTCCAACTAGGTGTGGCTGGTTTGTCAGCCTTGGCTGACCTGTAGTAGCCTGTGATGTCTGACTCAGAAAATGACATAACACACTGTGCTTGTTTGCCCATGATGAATGGGAAAATTTAGCGTGGCTGCAGCCCTAAAGGTTAATGAAGAAAGCTTGTGACAAGATGATTACAGGTTTAATTTAAGAAGGGGTGAGGGACATACAGTATGGGTGGAGCTCATTCCTTATTTGTGGCATGGGGAACACTCAAAGCTGTACACTAGTTAAGGAAGATACATTAAAGTAAGAGCCATGCCAAAATAGAAATAAGCCTCATTTGTGATAGTTTCTGTTTTATGCTACACAAGGAGTGTTTACATACTGATGTCATGACCAGCAGCACCAGCAATACCTGAAAATGAAACTAACACTCCCACCGCCTGCTGTCGATTGATTCGTCAGCACTGCCAGATGTGTAAGTTAGACTACCACATCATTACGTTCTATATTGTTGTTTTTAATGAAGTATTTTTTTCATATTTTGCCCTGAGTCATCCAAACGCCTGTATTCAAGCTGTAAATTCCTAAAATAAATGTAAAAAAAAGTAAACTTGCGCTTGTATGTTAAATCTACGGCCTGTGTACATAATGGTAAATTTTAGGCTTTAAAACTAGTGGGGCTACAGCCTTCTTTCACACACGACTACCGCAGCACTAAACACAAGATAGCGTTGATGGAAATGTGCACCGAAATCTCAGCATTGTCTCAAATGTTGAGACAGTCCTGTAAACATAAGTCAAAAACAGAACACGAATAAGAAGTGGCATGTGTCACATGAAAGCAAGCACATCAAGGGGACGGACTACTTGGTTGGTTGGGGGTGGGGGGGCGGGGGGGTTATATGAGATATTTAACAGGCTGGAGAGAGAGCAGAGAAGGAATGATGGATGGGTACAATAATAATGGAGGAAAGGAGCCAGCTATTAGATTGTGGAGGGGGGGCTGGCCGAAACAACAGCTCCCATGTTATTAGTCAAGCACGAGCAACAGCTTGTAAGCAGGGAAGAAACACACACACACACACACACACACACACACACACACACACACACACACACACACACACACACACACACAC
>NW_024582401.1:476860-544051 GCF_018398535.1 Haplochromis burtoni
ACACACACACACACACACACACACACACACACACACACGCTTGAGTGCATTCAGGATCACTCAACCACTCCGGCTTACGCAGCCAGTTAGGAAGGAGGGGCAGAGAAAGAGATGGGGGACAGAGAGAGGAGAAAGATGGGGAGGATGTCAGAAGCAGACAGATGGAGAGAGGAAGAGCAGGAGAAAGTGAGACTAGAAAAGAGAGGGAGTGTGAAAATGCACGGTCACACTGGTGGGCGGTAAGGTGTGAGGACTCAACAGCTCACCAGCATCAGAGCGAGCCAAATTTCAGCTGCCCTGCATCTATTCAAAGAGAAACTGCCATGGCAACACACAAGCACACACGCACATCTCTGTGCTGACAGCCCTCACATACACTGTAACAACCTACATTGTTAGTACAGTGTTTGAACATCTGTTTGTAGCCATGACCACAAAGCATACAGTCGATCAGCACTTCATAATATAGTCATTTATGCGCTTGGTGAAAAAGCTGACGTCACTTTGAAGCAGCGAGCACGCACATGGGCAAGTCTCTTCTTATTTGTCTGTGTCACTCTCGCTTACACAGAAACACAGCAACGATGTGTCAGCGTCCCTGCTTCCTTCAGGGCATCGGCCCAAATGTGAAATCCATAGTCTTGTCCATTCCCTCAAGAGATCAGGTTACGTCCAACACTTCCAACTACACACACATATACACATAGATGAAGGGGCTCAGGTGGTCTGCTGCAGTGGGCTCATACACACCCACACAAACTTTGTAAAACATGATGCAGCACTGCAGCAGCAGACAGCAGAGGCCGACGAGTCGAGAAGTATAAGCCAGACATTAAAAAACAAAAAACAAACAGGCAGTGCTTAAAAAATAGATGAGACCCATTGATCTGGTAGCATATAAAGAGCTGCAAAGCCACGGCGTAAACACTCTACCGATTTCCTTCTCTTGTTTTCTTTTGGTTGAATTGATGCTCGCTGGTTGGCATTGCATGCAGTCTTATTTTGTGCTTGCTCAGACACAAATATGAACCTGGGGCAAGTCATTTCAATAAAAAGGGGTGTGTTTGCATTGTGAACTCATCAAGAGTAGGAGTTTTTAATGCCACACTATATCCTAGAGGTATTCTTTAAGGCCCTTCCAGCAGAATATAACAATAATTCTTACTTATGTAATTAATTATGGGCCGATTATCCGCCAATGTCAAAATGTCAGCCTTCAAAATGCTCTAAACACTTGGTTTCTGATGCTTCTTCTAGAGTTCTACTATTCAAGTAGAGTGAAAAAACAAAAATGCAAAGCCAGAAATTAGCATTGTGGTGAAGTAAAGGGGGAAAAAAAAAACCCAAACATATTGCCTGCTGTCTACAACAGACCATTTTTGATGAAAATAGATGCAGATGCCCCCCAAAGAACCCCAGGCTCCAAAATGAAAATGGATATATGCAAAAGCCTCATTTAAGTACTTTTCCATAATTAAATCATCCACTTTAGACAAATGAAATCATTATAGTGCCAATCATTTTTCCTTCTTCGTTATCATTTGGTTACTCGGTCAAGCTGAACAGTAGGTTTACATCTGCCACCTGTTAGGGAATAAAAAAAAAAAAAAAGCCCACAGTGGGTGCAACAAATTGCACGAACACCACATGCTAAAACACACACAGACACACAAACCAGCCATGTGTGATGCACCCTGCACGAAGGCTGAGAAAAAACTACATATGCATGCCCCCACCCCACTGGCAGCTGGGAATGGCTTCCTCCGTTACTACATTTCCCATGTCTCCCTTGGTCTTTGCTTCTTGGTCTTTGCTTCTGTCCATAACCCCTGCAGCTGGTGTGCGTTTGCCTCTCATGACACAGACCCCTCTTCCTGGCACGCCAGCTCCTGCATTCCTGCTGTGTCATTAACGCGCACACGTTTAAATAATTTTTTTCATTTCAGAGAGGTCTCCGTGGCTGCAGCTTGCATGTCTTTGGGACAAGTCGGAGAGACTGTTTCAAGGACGTTTCTTTTTAAGAACATCCGCCTTCCATGAAGGCGTTGCCAAGACAACTGTGACCCAGAACAATCACTCGTTAACCGTGCCCCCAAAGCACGTGATGGACATGTTGGAAGGAAACTGACAGCTGAGTGTGAACTTTAGAGGCAGCCCCACTCTAAACACAAGACAGTGACACACACTGTGTCACCACTCCCTGACAGACACAAAAGCATCCCTACTTCCTGGAACAGTTTAATTCCAGGGCGAGGACACTTCCTTCTTTAGGCCCCAGGCTGCATCTCTGCAAGGGGCCCTCTTAAATATCCAGCTCTCACATACATTTGTGTGTCTGGCTCTTTCTCTCTTCACATTTTCCTCCCTTTTTTTGTTTAGACATTTTTTCATTTTTCAAATACATTGACCAGACCTCTCTTTTCACATCTGATTTAAAAAAAAAAAAAACATGAATAGGAACACTGTATGCAATCCTTTGGACAAATGGAAAACACATTAGGTACTAAATTTGGAAGGGCTTCAGGTAATAGACAGTGCCATGAGTGGATAAAGGGCATTACTGTACAAATAACAGCATCAACAAAGAGGAGATTGTTTCTGTCCTGTGTCCCACTCTAGCAGAAATCATCTGCAATCAACAATAACCCAACCAGACTGGGATCAGAAGATTTGAATTAGCTTGTTTTTGTGAATCACTTCAATAAACAAAAATAATAAAAACCAGTGTGGAAAATAGCAGCCAGCAAGCCGTAATATTTGCAGAGCGCCTTTTCTTTTTTTTTTTTTCCCCTTACAAAGCTGTTCTTAAACTTCCTGGATCTTGTTGTTTTATTCCAGTCTGTTATGGAAAAAAAATCAGAGGTGTGAATGTCTGTAGTCATCTGTGCATTTACTAACATCTGTGTGGTTAACACAGTAGCTAAAAATAGATTAGTTTGCATATGTGCAACTTTTCAGAAAATAAGTACAGTACTTGATCTGTGGGGGTGGGAGAGTAACGTCAACAATCTCAGTGTAAATTAGAGTGGAAACTTTTGAGACAACAGATTGCAAATTCAACACAGATCTGCAACAGTGAGAGAAATAAAAGCTTACTGTGAGGAGCATCTCTTACTACAGACCCCAGCCGCGGCTCGACTCACATGGTTCCACTTAAATCGGGAATTATCTCCTTCGGCGAGGAAGACTCTCCCCTGACAAGATCCTCCGAGGCTTTACTTCTCTTTGATTTGGCTTTGATTTTCAAGGTCCTCTGAATCAAGGCTTTGAGGAGGGGCAAAGCCTCCCTCTGTGCACCCCCACTTGCTCCAGCTTTGTGAAATAAACATGGCCCCACACTGTTAACTTAGAAAAAACTGTAAACCAGTGACACGACAGGCGATATGATGGTTTGAGCACATGGTGCGCCAGACATGCATGTCAGGGGCACTGCAATAAAACAGGCATTTGAAACCACCTTAAATAGAACTTCTCTTTGACTTTGCTACGCAAAGTCAAAGTCACAAAAAACAACAATCTGCGTGTGTGATGTGTGCAAAGAGGTTTCGCAAAGCTTACTGGCAGCAGCGTCAATAACAGTTTTTCCTTTTTCCTACACTCAAGAGTTTATAACCCACAAAAAGTAGTCACTCTGCTTTACAGGAAGTCTTACCTCTGAAGTGGCTTTTCCTTCTTTCTATTGAGGTTAAAGGTCAGATGACACTGCCACTTCACTCTGGGGCTGTGGAAACAAAGAGAAGAAGAAATTCGATTAGATATGATTTAGTGCCTATTTTGAGTTGCAATGGCAAAATACAATCCCCGCTTTTGGTCACCTCATCGAAAGCTATTAGTCAGTGAAACCCCAAACTTGTGGATCGCCTCCTATTGCTCTCACTGCGCTGCAGGAAGATCGAGAGGCACGGCTGCCAGCAGCTGGAGACGAGCAGGGTGATTTCACTGTCACAAGAATGCAGGGGATTAACCGGAGGGTGCTCGAGAGCGAGCGATTTAACCAAGCGCAGACTTAAACGCCGCGCGTGGCCAGAGAAATAAAGCTCTGAAAGCAATCAAGTGCGGTTCGCTCTCCATCATAAACGCTCTCCATCATTACGGCGAGATTAACAATGTGACATTTGAGCTGTGGAGGCCGCCTTCATTTTACTACAAAGCATTTCCCGCCAGTACACGCATGAACACACGTGTGCAGCTAAAACCTAATAAGCATGTCTAACCGCCACAGGCTAATCATTTCACAGCGTGAGTCAGAGTAGAAACCTTGTCAAAACTCTTAGGTGTGCACCGACTGTGACTCACCAGTCACCGGCGATAATGCTGACTAGGCTTTAACCATTTCATTCGCAACACCGCTGAGTCACACCAGCCCATTTTTTCCCCTTTTTTAAGATCTAAAAATCAATCTAGATGTTTAATCATAATCTGACAATGAAAAATAATGGTAGTATAAGGTTAGAACATGCTGAGCAAGACAGGAAATATAAATGCTGTATATTGGTGTGCATTACTGTGTGTGTGTGTGTGTGTGAGAGAGAGAAAGAGAGGCCGGCAGCTGATGTTATGGCTATTCCCGCTGGTCTCAGCTGTTCCTTCGTTTTTCTACGCACCAACTGTTGTTGAGCCACAGCATGAGGCCCCTCCCGGGAGCAAAAACAGAAAGAGGAAAAAACCTGACCTGTGTAACTGCGTGTGTGTGTTTTCACAGCAAACAGACTTCATGTAACAAGGGAAGAGTGTTAAAGGGGATGAAAGATCTCATGGGTGCGTTGTGCACATGCACGGCATTACTGACACTTGCATCTTAAAAAGACAAACAAACAATAAAAAACATATTGCCTGCTCAAATTACAGATCACCCTCCCCCCACCATTTCTGTGTAATTTGCACACAGTCGACATGTGATATCACTCAGTCAACACAGGGCCATTGAACAGGTGCGGCAGTGACACACGGGCCTGTGCAGCTGCAGGGGGGGGACACACACAGTTGTTTCAGTCACAACAGCGCGGCGGCCGGTGGGGCAGCTGCTCCACGGCTGAAAACAAAGGCAGGCCTGCGTCACATGCACAGACAAACATGACCAAGTTATGATGGAGATGCACTGTATGGAGGAAGAGGAGGGTCTTTCTGATGTGAACAGACAGTGTTGTTGTAGAGTTGAACCACGCATTTAAACAGATGTTGCTATGAGCGGTATAAAATGGTCAGGTAAGTGTGCCGTTATGGACCCAGTGTATTAAAAAAAAAGCAAACAAAGAAACCCCCCCCCAACAAACAAACTAGTAACTACCAAACAACACTGTCTTCCTTTGACTGGAAACTCAAGTTGTTAACTGGGCACTACAAAAAAACCCAAACAAAAACCCCCACAACTGCCCCCAAAAAAGTGCTCTGCGTCTCGCTGTCAACAACATCAGCAGATTTTTTTTTCCTTTCATTATTTTTTATGTGCTTTACTTTGGTGCCCCATTCAACACCAGACTGAGGGGAAACACAGAGTCCAGTGTAGTGGACACAGGTGTGTCCTTGTCCACCCACACTTCCCCGATTAGCAGCACTCCTCTGGGGCGGCTCATTTCCTATCGGGCCAGGAAGTGGGAAGAAGGGCAGTGCAGTCGGAGAGCATGGAGTGATGATGTCACAGCAGGAAATAAAGACTCAGATTGTTGTAGGTGAAATGAGCAAGCGGGCGAAGGAGTTAGAGGGCAGGGATAAATGCATGACACATGTGCACTACGCTTCTTGGTAACTATATCAAAGCCACAATCTGTGACTCCAGCATGAGCAACAATCTGACTCTGACATGCAAACTTTGACACACAAAGACAGCTGAAGCAGACTGTTCAAAGTTTTGGTGGACTACGTGCAAACTTGTGTCATATTTAAACAGCCGAATGGTGTTGACAAAACAACACCACTACATTCAAAGCAGCACGCTATCCAGTGTAAAAACATTAACTTTAACATAAGATTAATACATTGCATTGGTATCCAGAATTTGCTGCGTGTCTCACTAGTCAGGCCCCATCTGCTCTGGTTATAGTGGTATATAATCACACGCTGACCTATCAACTCACCTAACCTCAGCTTCACAAACAAAATGTCAAGGTGACACAATACAAACTAGAGATTACTTGTTTTGGGTTTTTTTTGGTTTTTTTTTTAAAGCATTAGGCTCATTTGTGTGGGTTGGAAGACAAGCTATTTTCTGGAAAATTTATTTACTGTATAAAATTTAACTGTTGCAGAACAGATACACACCTTCATCTGATCTCAAAGGACCCCGAGCGTTCTTGTGAGGGCAGATGATCAATCAATCAGCTGCCTTCATGGTTTGATCCAGTGCCGATTCTCACCGGTAAGGCATTAGTAATGGTATGACTGCATTGCATTGATCAAGTCAAGTGCAATTCTGAGAAGTAGCTGCTTTCCTTCTTGCACAGAGGCCAGCATGACCTCCTCAGTGGGTCAGGACTAAAATTACAACTTTTATGTCAGCCGAGGCTGGGAAAGAAAAAAAACCCCTCAAATTACCTTCTTACTACCTTCAAAACTCTATTCATATCACCCTTTTACTCTCAGTACAGGGCGCTGGGAAGACTGCTTTCTAATATTAAAATACTACCCATGTGGGTCCCTAATTTTACTTTTTCTATTTAAACAGCTAAATCCTTATTCAAATTACGGCACCAAGACTCTACTGAAGCTAGAAACACAACCTGCCCTGCTTAGCAGCTTTTCCCAGTGGTTACGATCACTCACAGGCTTCTTTAGCAATACCCACTCACACACGGCCAAGTCTGGTTGCAATTACAAGGAGCTGATCTCCTCTCCTCTGTGGGATTCTCCACGGCCCATGCAGTGAGCACTGGTCTCTGGAAAAACCACACATGGTGGGAATTATGGAATAACGCTGCATCAGGAATGTTCCCACGATGGCCACTGGGATCTGATGGAGGTCCCACCGGCTGGCTAGCTGCCGACAGGGTTTATTGGCAAATGTAATGTAACACTCACACACATACAGAATTACATGATGAAATGCCTCTTGTGTTAGCGCACAGCTGGATCAAAATGGTCCTTTGTTTCAAAACGTTTTTGCACACTTGTCATTTAAGTGCACACAAATCCGTGTGTTGAGCTCTCAGACTTCATCATTAGCACAGCTTGATCACAGCTGATCAGCTTAAAGCCTGAAATCTCACTTCTTATTTACACCATTTCATCTGAATAATCTCTTGATGGGGATGACCAAAAAGCAGTGAGGGGTGAAGCTGACAAATCAAACATGACAGTGACCCTCCCTGTCACCCCAAAGGCATGTTGCGGTGACAATCTCAGGGGCAGCTCTCGACTCATACACCGAGTATGGTTGACTGTGTGGCACGTGGGTCAAAATAATCAGGACTCTCTAGAGAGTGAAGATCAACGGAGCAGAGAGAGATTAGCAAGCTACTCAGCCACGAACTTAACCCAGAGATGCAGTCAATAGGCGCTTGCGCTCCCTTGCTGAGCTGCCAGGGTATTAGTGAATGAGATTTGCCAAGAGGCAGTCACACAAGCACCCACGCACACACACACACACACACGTTATTTTGTGAGATTAAGCCTGTAGGTTTGACTAACCGTCCGGGGATTCTCTCAGAAAAATGTGTCAATCCACTTTTACCGCACAGAGCACGGCTGTTTTCACTCACTGCGCTGTAGGTCACTGCAGTTACTAACTGAAACTCTAGATTCCTTCAGTGTCCTACATGAACCCTGATGTTAACACGCAAAAAAAAAGGAGGAAAAAATGGAGCAGCCTGCCAAGATCAGTCGGTACAGTAATGCAGAAACTGAAGCCAAGCGTTGTGAAAAAGTGACTTCCAGACATTGGCAAAGGACGCGAGGATAGGAAGACTGACCTCAGTGTTTCCAGGCTGTCGTATTTCATATGACATCAGCTCCACTGAACAATATTTTATAGGTTCTCATGAACCCCTCTCATCTGTCTTCTTCCTCCATATGCTACTTCTCTCCTTCAACTCTCTTCCTCACAGGTGTTTCTTTGACTTCCCAAAGTCTTTTTGGCAGCCTGTATAATTGTGAAGTAAGTGTCACGGGGATGTGTGGTGAGCCCTGTGGCAATGAGACAAGGACAGGCTGCTTTCCAGTCCTTTTGTAAGTACCACTTGCAGAGAGTAGTTACTTACTAAAAAGACATGAGCTGGGGTAACTTTCATGATTACGGAGGAGGGTGTAGCTACAACATCTGAGAAGGGAAAGTAGGCTACAGTGCATATTTAATGGTAAAGCAGGACTTTTAAGCCCCAGTTTTTGCTGCGCTGCTTGTTTGCTGCTTGAACAGAAACACTTGAAAGAGTTGGAGCATTTCAATAATGTAGGGGTGCATCTGTTTCTGCTTTTACTGTATGCAATGCAAACAATATCCTTACTTAATATAAACTAGTGGGTTCCACTTAACTAATGCCTATGTGAACTTTTTGCCCACAAACTGAGCAGCTTAGCTGTAAATACATGTTTCGTTTAATAACTTTTGCCTGACTGTACAGAACTCTTCTGCAAGAGCAGAGACTTGTGAGTCTGTTAATGTTTAACTTTAAATTTATAATTTAGTAGTGCTGTAATCATGATGTTATTTATGTTGTGTTTAGACTTTGATTTCTCAGGATTTGTACTGCGGTTTTAGTGTTTGTGAGAGTTCAGCTTAGCAACAGGCCACCAAATGTTCACAATTATTATAAACCCATTGTTCTTGTACTCGTGCGGGGTATGGGTCACAGGAACAGAAGAAAACCTGAGTTTATGGTCTCTTAAAACCAAATGTAAATATTGCAAAACTTTCTAAAAACTAATTAAGCTACTCATAGTGATACTTTCCAAGTCTATGCAACCACTTTGTCAGGTAAACCTGTTCAACTGCTTGTTAATGCAAATAGATAATTGGCCAATCACATGGTAGCAGCTGGATGCATTTAGGCATGTGGACATGGTGACGATGCCCTGCTGAAGTTAAAATTCTGCAACAGAATGAGGAAGAAAGGTAATTTAACTGGGTTTGACCATAGCAGTTGATGCCAGACAGACTAGTCTGAATGTTTCATAAACTGAAAACAAATATCCAGTGAGTGCCAGTTCTCTGGCTGAAAATTGATGCCACTTGCTATAATCAAGGTAAGCAGAAGAGCCTCTAAACTCACAACGTGTTCAGCTTTGAAGCAGATGGGCTAAAGCAACAGAAGAGCACACTGGGTGCCACTCTTGTCAGCTAAGAGCAGGAAACTGAGGCTACAGTTTACACAGGCTCACCAAAACTGGACAATGAAATAAAACGCAGCCTGGTCGAATGAGTTGATTTCTACAGAGACACTCAGATGATAGGGTCAGAATTTGGCATAAACAACTGATCCATCCTGGCTTGTATCAACAGTTCAGGCTGAAGGTGACAGTATATTGGTGTAGGGGATATTTTTTTTCACACATTTTGGGGCCCTGTAGCAGCTGAGGATCATTTAAGCATCATAACCTACCTGAGTGCTGCTGCTGACCACGTCCATCCCTTTTTTTCCACAGTGCATTCATCTTCTTACAGCTGCTTCTAGCAGGATAACACGCGATGTCACAAAGCTCAGAAACGATTTTACTTGCTCATCTGATATCTACATGCAGTTTTTTATTGCTATCAACTCTATTCTGATTTTCTGTTACATTTTAATGTTATTATTCCTAAATTATTATTTTAATTCTACAGCACTTTGTGAGTACATGTGTGTGAAACGTGGTCTATAAATAAACTTCAATTCAATTAAGATATTTAAATGATTCAGGGCTGTATTTAAATAAAGTTAAATGTTATTTGATGCATGCCCCCTGGTAAATGCAAAGTACATTCTTTTATACTAAAACATCATTAAGCAACAAGATCTCAACTGTCCGCCTCTCTGTCTCCCTTGGGTGTGCGGTGTTGCTGTTATTTAATAATTTTGAGGCAACGAGTTTGCATTTTCTTTTAATATGAAACCAACTTATCAGATTTTAACAGTGTGTGTTTGGAGCAGAATACTATTTGGAGCTCAAGTGGATGACAAATTAAATTGCGTGCATGCCTGAGTTTGGAATATATTTTCTATTTGCAGCAAGATTTTGTTTTTTTCCAATGCTTCAGACATACCACAACTGCCACTGTAACCATACACACAAATCTGACACTCCATCACAATGCAAAGCCATCCTTTACCTCCCAAAGGAGACTCCTAGAAAGAACACTGTATCTGCTGTAACTACATCCTTGGTTTTCTCTGACAGTCTTATAATGCCAATATTGTTAGTGTTTTCAAAGTGGTAAATAAACCCAGATCCTCAGTGGATTTCCCTGGTATGTAACCCGGAGGTCGATGGTTAGAAAGCAACTGTACAAGCAGGCGTGCGCTCCTCCAAACAGAGGCAATCTAAACATTTCAGGCCCAAAAGGAAGGCATTTCACAGCTGGGTTAAGGGACATAGTGCAGATGAAATTTGTTTGCATTTGCGTGCGATGCTTCAAACCTCTCAAACCACATCTATGCTGAACAGTTATCAGCTAGAATGCAAACAAACACATCAAGCCTGCATGCACGTGACCACGAGGACACGCACGCTGCTGTCACGGCTTCATGAGAACCAAGTGAACTCTGATCAGACGGGGAGCAGAGAGGAAACACTGAATGGCTCTGCTGATGTTTATCCCAGGCTAGAAATCATGCTGCTAAAAGATTTGACTGTTTAATTTAATTCACTTGCAAAATTGTGAATTGCTTTCACATGCACCGAGTAGGAAATAAATCCACCTTCTCCTTCCATATGTAATTTTTAGGGCTGACAGATCATACGTCACTCCAAGTCTGCACTTTGCACAGTATTCATACTACTCCCGCTCGTCTGAAGCATTTTTTGTTGTCTTCTTGTCTAAGAGGCATTATGAACTTCTAAAGGCTGTCCATCCACACAGACCAGCCATCTCATCCATCAAACAGTCCCGTGACTGTTGTGGCCTTTGGAATCACCCTACGATACGATATTATCACACTACTTCACTCCCGATACAATATATTTGTGACAGCATTTTGCAGAGAGTATTGCAGTAAGATATATTGTGACTTATCTTTTTTAAACTGCTAGATATGTGCTCAAAGTTAAACTTTGTCAATATCCGTTTTAATCAATAAGATGAATTTCTCTCACTAAAACCTGCCATAAATGTTGCCACAAGATGGATCTGATATCAGTCTGTCGTTGAATTGTGTCAAGTTGGCAATTACAAGCAATTTGTTTCTGATAATACAGCAATACACGTGTCCAACACCCTCAAGATCTGGGCAACCATTTAATCACCACAAGTTGCAATCGGTTGCAGAATGTGAAAAATATCAAACAAGCTCCCCCCCTCCATTACACAATGCAACGTAAAGTTAACAAAGCAGTGAAATAAACCATCTGCAGTACAGTTAAGAGGGGAGGCGGGGTCGTCACCAGCCACCCAGCTGTGAGAATCAGCCACCTGCCATTGTCAAAGTCATAGTGATTAATAGCTGCATAAGCTGCTTAAACAAATTGTACAGTAAAAGAGGCAACAACAAAGAGACAATTAATGACTGAAGGATACAAAAGGCTAAACACGTATCATAGCAGAGCAGATGAAATATCGGAAATAGGTCAGGAAAGAGGCTCTGTGACCATAAAGACTAAGTAGTTATATAGACTAACCAGAGTAGCATGGTCTCAGTGACTTGCCCTTTGAAACAACAAAAGTTGGCAACTTCATCTGATTATTAAGCATCTGCGCGCTTATAGAATAATGCAATGCAATCTTTTTTTACCAATCCCAGGAAACTTACCCTTTTTGCCCACTTGGCTATAAATAACAATGGTTTCAAAAATCTAAAATCTGCCATATAGATTAAAAAACATTTGAGAAAAAAAGATCTGATGCAGGATTTACAACAAACTCATCAACATCACACGCTGACATGCTTTGGCCTCAGGAACAGCCACAGTCTTGCCAAACACATCGACAGTTACAAAGCAAAACACATCATGACTTACTGAAGCCCCCTCCCCCTTCAATAAGTGAAGGGGTCCAAGTGTTTCCTCAGAAAAGGCATCGTCAGTTCAAATACAAAGTTCGGTTTAGATAAATCAAGCTGCTGCTTCGCTGACTTGTGATTGATGGAATATAGCGTGAGCTTCAGCGCCTCAGAGTGGGCTTTTCCTTTAAGAGCTGAAATCCCACCAGAACTGACCCGTACTAAAAATGCATACTCGTGATACTGCACTCATCCATTAGCACAGATAAGACCCAACATGGAAAAAAGATACGACTGTAGGTCAATTATAGCTGTGTATTTTGTCTGTGCACTTGAGCTGCCGAACGAGGACCAAGACCATGCACTGCCCGAGGGGAGAGCAGGAGGAGAGGCTGATGCCCTCCTTCTGCCTACTCCAATCAGTAGTACAGCATACAGGGAGCAGGCTGCACTGTCTATGTGCTGCTGTAGCACAGGTGGGCTACAACAGCTGAGTGCTGAGCTTTGAGATAGTAAGAGTCTATGTTTGTTTTAAAGCATGCAAGGCCTTGTAATCAATTTCCATGTAAGAGAATAAAAAACAATTGACAAAAGAAAATATGATCAGAATCTCAGTTGATTTCCAGCCAAAGAAAGCACTGACACAAGTCTCTACATTTATATAAAGGCTAACAGGCACAGCCTCTTGCTATCTGGAACAGCAGAGTGTTTGCAGGCTGCAGACAGGCTGGCTAGCCATTTGTCTTTGTCTGTAAATGGAAGGGGCAGCTGTCACCAAAGGTCAGCAAAATGTTACCAGAACAAGGCCCTATAGAGGCTAAGCCCACGTGCCTGCAACAAGGAGGGGGGACACACCCAAGTGGAATGAGACCTACACACTTTCTCCTTCTGCGCATTCACTCAAATGCAACACACCCACAACAAGGCATCCTGCTGGGATCATTGGGCAAGTCTCCGATGCAGCTGGTGGCCTTTTCAAGTTTACTCTGGGCTGTCCAACCCGAGCAGTGGTGCCTCTTACTGGCGTGGTTACATCGGGTTACAGTCTTCCCCTCCAGCTCTCCATCAGGGTCAGCTGAAAGATACGTTTGAAGTGGCATCCACCCCGCCCGACCCTCCATTACCCACTTACACCTGCGGCTGTAACACAACCTGGGTAAACTTACACCATCTTTGAGCTTTCGTGCAGGGAAGTTTCCTGCTCGGGGACACGGGTGAGTGGATGGATGGATGAGTCGCAGCTTGCACGACAGACCCAGAAAAGTGCTGACAGACAGATGGACGAGCATGCAAGAGATGGTAACACACACACATACACGCCAAGAATAGCTTTCAAAACTTTCCCGTCTCTGGAGATCAATCCTCAAGCCTGAATTTTCTTTGACAACTGTTATTCCCATCTAATCAACTATATCCTGGGGAAATCAAGCAAAAAATAAAAAAGGCTGAAAAGCAGCAGAGGGACAGCAGGGGAAAAACATAAGAGGTTTCCCCCCCCCTTCATCTTTGGCAAAACAAGACAGCATGGACCAATAGGAAAACATGTTTTATGTTCTATATTTTTGTTGGAAGCTGATGGTTTTTCTAAAATATAACCTTCTCTCTCACTATGTCCTGTTTTTCTCCAAAAAGAAAGCTTGCACTGCAGTTAAAGAAAAAAAAATGCTTTAAAACAAGGATAGTAAAATGACACAGTACCTTAAAACATGGTTTAAAATTTAATCCACAACTGGTGGGTTTTTTTTTATTACTAAGCAGTATGCCATACTGCCAATACACTGTGGCTTTGGAAGCAAGTTTACCATCTCATAGTACAACATGAAAGTCTGCATTAATTTTCTCTTGACACAAGCCTTTGTGTTAGAACACCTCCTTTTGTTTATAGTTATGACTTTGACATGAATAATAACACTGAATTAAACAGGTTGTGTATGTTTTTTGCTGCAGCTATAAAAAAAAATGTGGCTGGCCACCCAAAACATCCAAAACAACAGAACAAATATCTTTTGGACCTTCCATTTTGCATAACCAGCTGATAATTAAGTTCTCCAGAAGCACATTCATAACAGGAAACAGAGCCTCAGTTGAACTGCCCAAAGGAATATGCTGGGTTTTCCAGATGTGTTTTGGACATCATTCATTTCAGGACTGCTTTTGTGTCACTGACATGACAAGGGAGTGAAATTTGACTCTGGTCTGCTGCCAAAAATCCCCATCCTTAAAGGCATGTATGTGCCTGACAGCGAGAAACCAGAAGTCCAGTAGTTATTTTCAACTCATTGACTGCACTGTAAGCAAACGGCCTGCATTGTTGCTGCACTGTCTCAATGCCCGGAATAATAGTACTTCCAGTCTAGTGCTTTGTGGATGCAAATCAGGCGTGCCTTAAGGACACAAACGGTCTATTACAAAGCCACTGTGGGGAATAAAGACTGTCGGGGGGCTGCTTTAGTGGCTCATTTTGGAAAAGAAAAATGCTGCTTGTTTTTGTTGTGTGTTCAGAAAAAAATAAGGGGAAAAAGCTGTCCTCAATTGGCTTTGGTAACATGCTTTTTTAAAAAAAAAAAAAAAGAAAGAAAGAAAAGAAAAGAAAGAAAAAAAAGAAAAGAAAAAGGCATACGTCTGCCAGCCAGCCTCTGCCAATGACCTTTGAACCTTCCCAGTCAACGGTTCATCATCTTTGCACTATTAGCATCTGGCTGCAAGCTAATTGTAAGAGTAAAAATTCAAAGCCATGCGTGCGAAAAGGCTTGTTATGAAGCTAAATTAGTGTAAGCACAACATGTGTCTGAGCTTTAACTTTTCCCACAGACTTCAACTAAGACTCCACGAACAGTGCTAGTTTTTTTCCTTCATCCCCCCACCCACACACCAAGGTGTCCACTAGCTAAGGTGGATGCTAGCATAAAACTGGCTATAGCCACTGGTCAAACTGGCTGCATGTTTTATCCAATCTGCTGCCGGCGGCGTCACCCAACAAAGGGAATTAAAGCTGTGCCCATGAGCTGCAGTGGGGAGGCAGGCGACAATGGGCTGAAACCAGCAACAATAACACACCTCTCCCCCTCATTTTATCTGGTTTGAGGTAAACTATCGTATTTCATTAGGGGGAAAAAAAGAAGATAAAAACATTAGCGCGACAATACCATCGGCCATTGTAGCCTCCTCCCCGCTAAACAGGGTGGAGACTAGCCACACATCTTTCTGTTCAGCTGAAGGCAGAGGATGAAAATGAGGGTGGAAATACCTGTAGACGTCCACGACAGAGGCGCAGGGTTCAGCTTTGGCAACAAAACATCACACCAGTAACGGGCTCGTGTTCAGCTGGCACTCCCATTTAAAAAAAAAAAATGCGGCTCTTTTCCCAGTCGGCGCAAACGCCGCACACCCTTCCTCCCCAAGAAAAGCAGCGTTCAATGGCCGCATAAAGGGGGGGCACACAAACCTCCCCCCTCCCATTCAAACAAACGCCCTACCACAACAAACACTTTAACAAACAGCTAACGACGCATTCACAGGAGAATGTCTTCTTTCCCAATATCTAGCGGTTCATCTTTTAAAGAAGTGCGTCCGTTCCCTTTCCCCGAGGATACAGTCTAGGATGGGCTGGAAACATTAACTGACATTTAGGTTTTTTTATTCCCTACCATGGTTGACATTTTCTCTGTATAAGTTAATAAGTTAGAAGTGAAGGAAGGAGAGGGGGATATCATTTTTAAAATGCCAGAGTAGCGAGGTGGGGGGAAAAAAATCCACTTACAGTGAAACAGGATTCACAAAGAGGCTCCTCTCCTCTGGTCTGCGCTCCAATGGGAGTAAACGTCCACAGCGAGAGGGGAAACTCCTGATATGTGTATTTATCTATTTTTAAATAAAATATATTTAAATTCCGCCCATTATCCTCATCTTTTTTTCCACGCGTTGCCCTCGTCTACACGAACACACAGAGTCCACTACTCTATCCCCTTTTTCCATTCTTCTCAGCCGGAGACACGCTGCGCGTCTCCGTCGTTTCCTGTCCAGCCCAGGATCCAGCGTTGCCTTCAGGATCTACCGGGAATATTGTGGATTAGAGATGACGAGGAATGGCATAGCTAAAAGGCAGACGAAAGGAGAAACGATAAGCTCCTCTGTTTGGCCAATAAGCATGGTTTTATGCTTAATTCTTCAATATAAAGTTATCATTTGCCCCTAAATTAAAAATAAATAAATAAAAATGACAAGCTATACAGTTTTGCTTTTCCAGGGTCGGTCACTAAAGTATTATTATTTACAGATTGTAAAGGCAACATCAGCATTCAAGAGCTATTAAATAATAATAACAACAATGATACTAATAATAAATATAATAATAATAATATAATTACGCTTTTCAGTGCGTCTGAAGAGAAATTCAGGTGAAACATCTAAAAGTCTGAGGCGGCCACAATGCACCGATTTAATTGTACCCACCTAAAGCCGCCACGACCACCACCATCAGACATAGGGGGCATGTTCCAGATTAGGGGATTATTTTTATCCATTTGGATGTATTACATTCCCAATCCGTCCACCCTTCCAGCCTCTCAGTCATCTTTTGAGTTAAAATTCCTAATTCATGTGAATATTGTCAAACAAAATAAATAGTTACCATTGTGCCATTAACGCCTGTTAATGCCTAGAAGCTATGCTTATCTGCATATACAAAAAGAAAAGCAACTTAATAACTATTTCCCATAACCTGTTACGCTGGAAGAAGATTGGGGTCGGATTTAAATGTTATGTGGCCATCTAGTGGACAAGAGAATACATTGCACCTAAATTACAGCTTCTGTGGATGTGCGGCTTTTTAAAAAATTTAATCTCAGGTCTTGGTAATCCCTCTTAGGAAACAGTTACAATGTACTGACAAGAAACCTGTATGGCACAGCACATTCACACGTTTTTTTCCCTCCTTAAAACAGTAACTGTGTCACTGACTGTGCCATACACAGACTGTGACTCATACAGTGTACAGACTTCTCCTAAGTGCCTTTTTCTCTGCCAGTCAGCCTTTCCTGTAATCACATTTTGGCTCTCACACGAACCACTTCAGTACCTGCCAGTGCATTTTAATTTTAAAAAAAATCCTGTTCAGTAAATTTTCTCAGGTGAAACAAGGTCATCGCACCATTGAACGCTCCGCCTTCACAAGAGGAGCAGCACAAGTCTTATTAAAATCTGAATTGTAGTAGGATAATGTTAACACCCGTTCCATGTTATTGTTTAAAACACAAAACCTGAGTTTAGCTCGCTCTACCCGACCAATAAAACTAAAGTTAAGCACGCTGATGGCATAAAAGGTCACAAACTGGGAAACAGCAGAAACTTCAGTGGAGGAGGCGGTTTTTTTTCTTTTTTTTCGCCACAGGATGTTTTCTGTCAAGAGAGGGTGTGTTTGTGAGCCTCAGTCACTGCTGCACTGTGTGGGAGTGTTTTTAGTCAGAAGCAAAGAGGATAGAAGGCATTGCAGTCAAAAGAACACGTGCGTGATGTTATCGGAGTAACGGATCAGATTTTTTTTTGTGCAGGTTCGCTTGGAGGAGCTCGGAGGTTTTAGGTGATGAGGGGAAGCCTTGGGGGCATCATTCTACTGGAGGCAAATTCCCGCTCTTGCTGCAGAAAATGAGGATTTCATGGATGTTCATGTGCCTTCTGGTTTGCAAGTCGTCGCATGGTACTCAGGATCAAAGTGACTCCAAGTGTGATTGGAGCGGTAAGCGGACTTTATTATGATTACACCATGAGCATTATTATTATTAATTATTGCAGGTTGATCTGTGCATACGTAGGGACAACAAAACTGCTTGTTTTCATTTGTAAACACTGAGGTTCAAACTCTAATGAGTACTGCAGTAGTACTTGAGTATTTAAATCCTTTAGATCTACATCAGTTGTGTAAGTACATATCCTGGCTTGAGATTTCAGCCGTTCTCGAGTTTGTTTTGTTTTGTGGTTAAGACACATAAAACACATAGGGGTTAAATTTAAAAACAACACACACATTTATCCGTGTGGCGCCCGAGATCGTCCTTAAATTGACAAATGCCGTAGTTCAGAAAGCGTGTGTTTCAACATATATCCATGCAACAGATGGATACGTCACCAAAACTGCATGTGGTTCATGTGTTACAGTGCTAAATGTGCGTCTGACTCAAGTCTGCCATTTGTATCACACATCTTGTTTTTCATGTGAAATGTGAGTTTGGCCGAAAGAGGTAAATGTGCTGATATCAAACAAATTCCATGCGGGGGAGGAGCTGCTCTGAAATGACTGGTTTCAAAGCCTGAATTTCAGTAAGGGGAATTAAATGCAAATGTCTGAATCTTTGCAGGAGCTCTGGCTCTATGAAGCCTCTGCCAAGCGTTTGGTGCTGGTTACTGGCGGTACTTTTCCAAGCCTTAGATGAAGTTAACTTTTGGAAAAAAAAAGCAAACAAATGATTTTTTTTTAAAGTATAACATGCCACGTGTAACAGGCATTTATGATCACACAAATTCTCACAATTGTCTCTCCAGGATTGACGCTTCATAACTCTCCAAATGACAACGTGACTGTAACGTGCCCGTTGATACTGCCCGAGGATGAAGAAATTTCGTTTTACCTAATGAAAAATAAAACCATGATTTATAACCATACGTGCAAACAGAATTGCACTGGGATGAAGTGGGACGCTGTGGAACTGCACAAAAATGGATCACATTGGTTTTTCACAGTCAAATTAGGACGCAGTATCAGAGAACTGTACAGATGCAACATCACAAGGGCGTACCCTCCTCCTCTTACGAAAAAAGATGGCGATCCTGTGCTTGTAATAGGTAAAAGAGTCCTAAAAAAGGTTTTAAACAGTCTGTAATTCATAGTGCAGTACACTAAACACTTCCTGAATATGCTTCTTGCAGAATTCCCTCACCAGTGCCCGAAACCCCCACGCAATCCCACAAGAGTCGCACCAAACACATGCCAAGAATTTCCATGGATTTGGATAATGGTGATTGCAATTGTCAGTATCTACGGTGTAACGGTCACCATCATTGCACTGTTTAACTGGGTAAGATATCCTTGATCCACAAGGAAGAGAAAAAATAGAGCTCAAAACAGTCGTTTGTAGCAAATTATCTTAATGTTTACTGAAGCCTGGCCAACACTGCAATTTTATGAGTGAAAATGTACTTTCTTTACATGTAAATATACACAACGGCAACGCCAAAACAAGGAAACATTGAGGTTTGCTAGTCTGCCACGCACAAACACTGACGACCCATTTGAATCTGCTCCGATGCTACTCTGCTACATGTGCTGCAGACAGCGCTGCAGGTGTTGCAGGGGATGAACTATCATGTAACACTATTTCTAAATGACTATTTCATAAGTGTTTGTTTTAAAGAGACAAAAACAAGTAGATTTTTTTGTGTCAGAGAAAAAAAAAATACATTGATTTTGATGTATCTGCAACGGCAGATGCATGTGTGTTATATTCACCTAACACACAAAAGACTGGGAGGAGAACCAAATCCCTCGGTATTTAGGTCAGGAAAGATATCAATCATAAAATTCTGCCAAATCAAATACGCAGAGCTTTTCACTGTGGCAACGCTTTGTTAGGGCCGATACGGTCTGCTAACCTTGGCATATTTATTTAATGTTCAATATTTATCGTCTTTTATCAACTGTAAGAGAAACATTTTGTTGTGTTCTTGTTAGTTTTACACATTTCTATACAGCCAATAGACAAATCCTAACCCCTTTGTACATTTTAGAATCGACTACTTTTTGTCAGATTTTAGGAAAAAAGGCACAACTCTCCCCCCCTGCATAGTATGAAGAAGATTTTTTTTTTCTTTAAAATGTTCAAATTGAAGGTGTTCTCCATTAACATGGTATGACATTCGTTTCCCTTTCCGTCTCTGAGACAGTTGCTCATCTCTCTTCACGTGTCTTGCAGCTCAAGTTGAAGAACACAGAAAACCAGAGTGACTACATGAACACAAAACCCAGAGCGCCCAGGGACCGCAAGAAGAAAAAAGGTCTTCAGAATATACAAAGACACTTCTAATGACTTCATCGGATCATTTTGCACAGCTTTAGTTTAGACCTAAACATTCAGGCTGTCCTTGCTGTAGCTTATTTTTGTCAAACACATAATTGTGAGGTTTGTTTTTTGTGTTTTCATATTTCGTTGTCAACACTGTAGTAAATCTGTACCTACACAGCAAAAGTAGCATTTTTCTTTAAAGCAATGGCTGTATTAAAACTAAAAAAAAAACAACAACACACACACACTCTCTGGGTTTCTGGTTTTTCTCACTTCCTGTTTCAGTTACTAAGTCTGCCTGTCTCTTTCTCACACACACACACACACACACACACACACATACATGTAATTGGGAACCCCTATCTTTGTGGTCGAAACAGAAGGTGGTGTCTGATTGAGGGGACTTAACCACATTTGAAGCATAAATGAATGTGTTACAGTATGGACGCTCAATCTGTTAAAGAGAACTCACAAAACCGCAGCATCAAGAATCTAAATGTCATGCGAGCTGTTATTAAAGTGTTTGACTTCTCTTTCACTTCAGCGAGCTCTTACATCTCTCTCAAAGAGCTGATATCGCCGGAGCTGATGAAAGCCAGTTACTTGAAACAATAACAACGTACACAATTTCCTGCCTTCCTCGCTCTTAGTTTTTCCTTTTTTTTTTACCCGTCGTGCACTCTGCAGATGTAGCAGCTTCAAAGGGACGCCACCTTTACCTTGCTCACCTTGCACTTTCTGTGCAGTCACTGCAGGCGCTCGCACCGGGTTTCACTGGTTTTATTCAGTAGCAGGGTTTTACGCAACAGCTACCGCAAGCATGAGCGAGATAGACATAGTTTCTGTTAGGCCTTGAAACAATTTTTAGGGCTTTAAGCAATGATTAAAAACGAATGCTGACTATAAAAGATTTTTTTTACCTCCCACACACTCAATTCTCCTATGAAGAAGGGCACCCTTTAAAAAAAAACTGGAGGCGTAAGCACAGAAAAGTTCAGGTTTTCAGTAAAAACTTATCTGAAATCTGCAAAGTTACTTTCATGCAACCAGAGAATCACTTTTAACTCTTTTCAGCATCTTTTTAATTAAAAAAAAATACAAAATGATTTCCTACTATGTGCGCACAGATGAAACAATCTACTAATGGACACAAAAGAGTTTTACTCTTAATTTTGAACGACCGTTCAAAGTGTGTATTTGCTCTTCACGTGTCCCTCATCTTTCTTTAGCTAAATGCATCCAAAGCTAAACAGTCATTTTAAAAACTTTCACATATTTTCTCCTTCTTAAATACTAACACAAAACCTGTCTGTCATCATGAGGATTAGCCTCTTTCCTTCCATTTAACGCTGACATCTGGCTCTAAGATCGCAGGTGCTCCTTTTCATCAGGCTGTGTTTCGGGTCTGTGGTGTTGTGGAAAAATCCGTTCCCTGAGGAAATCTATCCTTGCTTCCTCGGATACAGACTGCAGGTCCTGCTCCGTTACCTGGAAAATAGGATTAGGATCATGTAAATCATCCACTCTGATACTTCTTCCAATACTTGCACTACAATCAAGAGAGAATAACCTACCATTAAAATCTACAGGGAGCAAATCTGAAGACATAATATTTGAGTTTCTCTTCTTAATTTTAGTAGTTTAAACATATGATACAAGTATAGGAAATAAGAGACCCGAATTCTAATAAACAGGTAATGCAGTGCAGCCATACATTAGCAATGTTCTGCTTTTTAAACCAAATCTAACGTATCCGTTCGATTTGGCTATGTAAACACAGGCATTAGTCATGAGCTGCAAAAAGGTTTAGAAGTGAAATAAGCAGAGATTGTGCAAAAATGTGAGTGCGACATTATTTTCTGAAGGTGCCAAAGTCTCACCAGGACAGGGTTATATCCCAGGATCTTCAGATGGCGAATCTTCACAGCCAGCGGACCACGGGGATTGGACGTGCCGTAACAAAAGCCAGATTGCGGTGCATACATTACTGCAATTCTGGGAAATAAAGAGAATGATTTGTAAGCTTTACCAAAAAAAAAAAAAAAAAAGGTCAAAATTTGAATAAAATTACTGTGAGACAAAAATCTGAAAACTGACAGATGGAGAAGATTGTGGGTTTATTGTCACTGATGAAAATCAATGTGTTCTTTCTGACTTTATCTGCTTTACTCAGCATGAATCTGATATTAGGATTTTACTTTTCATTGATGTTGACATCTATTTTTTTCCTTTAATTACTTTACAGATGGTTTATTTAGTCAGTAAAGTCCAGACAAACAATTTCAACGAAGCAGAATTTAAAAGAGCTGATTCATTTTTAATCAGTAGTTTGACTCAGTTCCAATAAATGAACGCGCCTGTGCTGTATGGAAATAAATAACAGATGGATAGTTCTGATTACGCTCCGATACTTTCAGTAACATCGATTATGTCAGCAGAAACACATAACACATAACCTTTACATTGTACCAAAAAACCTATATGCATTTCTTAGACTTCTACCTGTAAAACCCCTCATTATATACATTTTTATGTTTATTTCTATTTATTTATTTTTGGACAATATTGAGGTTGTCTGTCTTTTGACAAATTTATTTTTAGCTGTGCTGTTTTACTGGAAGAAGGTTTTGGCTGCAGCAACACAGTGGGAAAAAAAATTATAAAAAACTTATTCTGCACATTATTTTACTATAATATGAAGAATATAAAGTATAGCTCAGGACCCCCCCCCCTTTAGAGCTAAACAAAAATAGACATTAAAACATGCATCACCATAGAGAAAGTGGACATTAAAAAAAAAAAAAGTTCAGATGGGCATAAAAATATCAAAAACGCAAAAAATGTCAATGCAAAGTTAAACTTCAAGTTTCAAACTTCAAGTTTCAATAAAAATATTAATATTAATCTACATGTATCCTACATGATTGAACACATGCAATTTTAGGAAAGTCTGTAGTCCATGTAAAAAATGTTGAATACAGTAGTTGCACACATTTTTCCAACAACGTGTCCAATTTAAGAAGGTGAAGTTTTCCACAACACATATTTTTCAGTTTCAGCTGCTTATTGCAAAGAAGTGCCTGAAAGCCAAGAATGGAAATATGTTTAAAAGAGGCGGTAAAGTATCGCCTGTAATACATAACGGTGTTCAAAGAGAGCAAACAAAGCATGCACTCCTGCTTGATGTGTTTGCTTTCAAAGGCTGCTTTTGCATGCCTGAATGAGGTCTTTACATGCTTGTCTTAGTTTGAAAACGAGATTCATGGTGCTTTGCTGCAAGCTCAGTCAGATATTACCAATCACGCAATATAGTTACATCAGTGCCCGACACTGGAGGAACAGAAAAGTCCCAACATCCTCTTCAACTACCTTCATTTCAAAAAATGTTGCATAAGCACAATTAAATCAAGAACAATATGAGGAACTTAAACACGACTTTACGTGCGTTCGAGACATGCATGCAGTGATGCTGTCAGCAGCAAGCTCATGCTGATATCTTACCGCTCACTGCTCTCTGCTGGAGAACACCCTTCCGCTCCACCGATGCGTGCTTCACACACAGAGGTTTGGTTTGGCGTAGGTTTGGTTACAGCAGCGTCTGGGAGACAGCAGACACAGACGTTTGCTGTCATCACAGTTTCAAAAGCAGGTTAATCCGAGAATATAGAGAAGCTGGTTGTGACAAAAAAGTCAGGGCTTTATGTCTGATGGAAAAAAAAAACCCCAACATGTCAGATACTGAAATTTTCAAATTGAATAGTTTTCTTAGTTTTGTTTTTTACATTTAAGAGAATTTTGAATTTGTGGATTCCGCCACACAGTTCTGTCCCAGACTTTGTAAATATGTTTCTCACTGTTTTGCTTCAAACACTTCTTTAATGACAACCTGCAAGAATTTGGGCCCTGAGGAGACCACATACTGTTGTTTTTAAGAGCCAGTGTTTTTCTGTCTTGCTTAATTTCATCTGCTCAAAGGTTTGGATCCTTTTTCTGTCAAATTTTACTCCAGTTCTTGTGTTTCACTGGCTTCCACTTACACACAGAAGTTAATTTAAGGCCTTCTGTTCGTCTATAAATGTCTCATTTATGAAATGAAAGCCTACCGAGGCTCTTAGATCAGCAGGAAATGCTTAGCTGGTGGTGCCCTGACATCAAACTTGACATGATCTAATGGGTTTTTGCCATTATGCTGCCATCTACTGAAATCAGCTCCCATTTAAACTCAGGGTTTTATGACTTTCCTCGTTTCTTTCTGCCACTTACTCTGTAAAATCTGATTTAAAGTGACAGCAGTAATGACTCAAGAAGAAATGTCTCCTAACCTTGTTGCGAGCATTTTCAAGTTGCAATTCTTTTCTGTATGATCTCTCTCATTCTGAACATTTAGCTTTTTAAGAAACCATCATGGCTCAACATAACAATGAAAGATGGAAAAAACACAACAGAAATGAAAACAACAGAAGTTACAAATAAATAAGAAAAAAAGAACAGAGGCTGAACAAAACAAAATTTAAAAAAACAAAACAAAAAAAACACAATGAAAGTTGAATAAAAAACAGAACAGAAGTTAGACAAAACAATAAAAAAAAGTTGACTGAAGTAAAAAAGAAAACAGTAAAAGACTAATAAAACACAGCATAAGCAAAAAAACAACAGAAATCGAAAAGACATGGGTCAGGTCAAAATTTGTCTTAAAACAAAACTCTATTCTCTGACAAGATGTTAACATAGTTCACGGCTGAGCTCTGCGGTGGCCCTGAGAGGTCAAACATCCTTTAACCAAAACCTGAAAAACAATGTTGAATAAAACACAATGGAAATAGAAAAAAGCAAAAGTTCAATAACACATAACAGAAACTGAAACAAAAACAAGTTAAAAAAAACACACACACAAAACGGAAAGTGACAAGAGTACCCCCCCCCCTAAAAGATAACAACAAAAAACACAAAAACAATGGATTTTGAATAAAACATAGTAGGAAAAAAAAAATCAAACAAAAGTTGAATAAAAACTGATTGGAAATAAGAAAACACTACAGAAATAGAAAAACAAACAACAGAATTAAGAAAAAAAAAAATAACACAAGTCAAATACAAATAGGAAAAAACTACATAAATAAGAAAAAACGAGCAAATTAAAAAAATTGAGAATGTCAATTAGAAAAACACAACAAAAGTAGGAAAAAATATAACTGAAGTTGACAAAAACAATGAAAATAGAGGGAAGACCCCACAATTGAATTGTGGAAAGGAAATCCTAATGTAAGTAGAAAAATACAATGAAAGTTGAATAAAACAGAATAGAAATAAGAAAAACAGAACAGAATTTAATGGAAGTAGAAAAACAAAACAAAACAATAAAAGCTTAATGAAACAGCAAAAGTATAAAAGGCACAACAGAAATAGAAAAAACAACACTATGGCAATAAAAAAACAAGTTAAAAAAAATGCAAGGGAAATGGAAATAAAAACAACAAGTTGAACAGAACACAATAGTAACAGGATAAACACAATATAGATAGAATAAAAACAAACAGGTTGAAAAGAACACAATGGAAGTCTGAAGAATAGAATGAAAATTAAAAAAATAACATAAATAGGAAAAAATCAAGAGAACTTGAATAAAAAAAAAACAATGAAAATAGCAAAAATGAAAATAAGTTGAATAAAACTAACAGAGGTGGAATAAGACCCAACGCAAGTAGAAAGAACAGAACAAAAGTTAAAAAGACACAATGGAAATACTGAAAAACAATAATGGAAGTTGAATAAAACCCAGTTGAAATGGAAAAAGCTACAGAAACAAGGAGAAAAAAGGAAAAACAAAAAACAATGAAACTTGAAAAAAGCGGAACAGAAATGGGCTGAACAGGAGAATGTTCAGGACAGCAGCTTTAACAGCCTCCTTGGCTGAGCTGCAAGTTTCTTCTGGCTGGTGCATGAATACGTTTCTATGTAAAGTGCTCACAATGAGCTCTGTAGAATCATTCGCATTATTGGGTCATTTTGTCTGGAAAGACACATTGTTGCTTTAATTCAGAATCTAAATTTAAATGGGAACCAATTTATGTAGTGAACAGCAAACTGGGTACAAGCCATCACACTGGGCCTTCTTTTTTTATAATGGCCCTTTGAGCCCATCAGTTCCATTATATTCAAGAAAAAATTGATTTTTCTAAAGATGATATCTCCAAAAGTGACCATTTCATACAAAAACACTTTGAAAAGTTGTGTCAAACACAAGGCAGAGAGGCCGGAAATGCCCTCTGCTTTGAATTCACAAAAACGTTCATAATTTTAGTTATCACATTTATTTATTACAATTCAAGCCCGATTTTCTTTACAGCAGTACTTTTTTATTGTGTAAAACAGCTGACACGTATATTTGAAATTGCACTTCTTCTTTAGGGATTAAACATAGTTACACTTCATTCAAACAACAAAAGGGGGAGTTTCACTGGTCTGGACTACTTAGGATCAAAGTGGGCTGCAAGTGGCCCACAATGTAAAATGAGTTTCACATCCCGCTCTAGAAAGATTAAACTGTATAGAAGAAAAATCAGCAAGTCTGCACTTAGATTAAACTGCCACTTTAGACTTACCTGTAATTTTTTTGTTTGTTTGTTTTATTTTTTTGCACCATCAAATTTCCATTTGCCTTTTTCGCAACATTTTAATACAGTATGTCAAATACTTTGAGTTTCCTTTATGGATACAATAGGTTATAATAATAAAACTGCCTTCACTTGAAAAGCTTTTCTATAGCAAGACAGTTCAAGTATCCAGTATGCTGCTGAAATGTTCATTTTTTAAATTCTTTTCTCAAATTTTTCTTACCTATGAAGTACAAATTCTCCACCATCACCCCCTCCTGTAGCATCATATGCACCTGATCCTCCAGCAGACTCTGCAAGTCCAGCAAGAGCCTCGGGTTGACCGATGGAGTGCTGGGGGTGGGGTCTCCCAGGACTGATGCAGGAACAGTTAGGGGCTGAGGAAGAGGAGGATGGTCAACACGCAGGCACACGTCCACCGTCTGGAACATTCTCTCCTGGCTCTTTGGAAACTTCGAACCTGAGGAGAAAAGGAGCAGGTGAAGACCACAAACCCAGGTGTAACACAAGAGCAGTCAAAGTGAACTGTTTTACCTGCAAGCTTTTCCAGCACACTGCTCTGCAGAAGCTGCTCCAGTGGTGCGTAAGGGAAGTGGCCCAACAGACAGAGGCAATAAACGGCCTTCAACAACTCAAACGCAGATATTTTGGGCAAATAGGAGATCAGGACTCGGCTCAGACTATCGAGAAACCTGCAGCAGCAAGAAACCCAACAAAGACAAGCAACAGTAATTCAGTCACAGACGAGGAAAATGTGTTTATTTTACAGTTCAAAAACCAGCAAACTAACAGCTGTGCCTGTTTTCAACTGTGATCAGCCTATTAGCGTTCTACTTCTGCTGCTGTCTGTGTTCGCTGATCGGCCTCGGTGTTGACAGATGTGGGATAAACATGCACACCGTTCTCCCTGAACCTCTACTCCATGTCTACAGCCACAGGGACACATTTGGATGAGACAAATGGTTTACGTACTGTTGTCTTCTGTCCTGCAGATCGTAGCTCAGAGAGGAGTACACCTTGAGGACACAGAGCAGGTCTTTAAGTGTTAGGACGTCAGGGTTGGCGATCACTTTGTCAGCATAAGCATCCATCAGAGCAGCAGGGCAGAAGATGAGGTTCTCGAACACAGACAGAAAGAGAAGCAGCTAAACAGAAAGAAAGAAGTGGAGCAGTAATAAATGCCATGTGTGATGTTTTTAGTTCCTCCTCCTGAAACCTCGTATTTACTATTTGGACAAGAAGGCAGGTCACAAGATAGTTGTCACCTGTTTGTTGGTCCAAATGTCCAGTGAGGAAGCGACATAGTCCGAAATGCTGGTGAGCAGATGAACGTCTCTGTAGCGGAGCTCCCTACAGGACTGCAGCAATTTAAATATTCTGTTGAAGGGGATACCATGGATGTTCTCTAACACAGAAGTCGGGAGTAGGAAAAGGAAAATCATTAAATTAAATTTAAGGCGCTTTTTTAATTAATCCACAATAAATATAATTCTTGTAATTTCTACAATCATCACCTATTTACAAGCTATTTCTGGTTATTAGTCCACCACAGCAGATAACCTGCCTCCGTCTCACTCCATCCCTACCATCCTCCTGTGTCACAACAACCCTCTGCGTGTCCTCCTTCACTGCATACATGTATCTTGCCAATGGTCTCCTGTCTGGCAGCTCCATCGTCAGCATCCTTTGTTTCTCCTCTGCACATGCCCAGATCATCTCAGTCTTGTCTATCTAGCTTTGTCTCCAAACTGCTCAGCCTGAGCTGTCCCTCTGATGTGCTCATTTCTAACCCTATCCATTCTGATCACTCCAAATGAAGATATTATCATTTTCAGGTCGGCTGTCTGTCTTTTTGTCAGAGACACATCATAGCAGGTCTCACTGCTGTCTCATAAATCTTCCCTTTCAACCATTGCTGCTTTCTGACCACAAGTATTTAAACTCATCTATCTTCACTACCTCAGCTCCTTGCATTTTCACCTTTCCACCTGCCTCAGTCTCACTCAAACATGTATGAAAATTTGATTACAGGTAAATAAAGATTAAAAGCTAAGTTGAATAAAGACAACCTGTATTCACTTATCTGCCTGCTTTCCTAGGCGGTCAAATCTATTCTTTATCCTTCGTTCAGTTTTTCTTGTCCACCTTCTGTAAGCCAGTCGCCCTGTTTCCTGTGCTTTAATTGTTTGTTCTCTTCTGTCACTTCACCTTTCAGGCTCTCACTAATGTAACCTACACCCCATCCAAGCCCCCATCTGCTTCATTCCCACCACCAACAACATCTAGACGCTGGGGCAGGGTGACACTGTCTGGACATTATTTTCTTGTGGAGAAGGATTTACCCGTGATTTTTTTACTGCAGACATCCAGCAGTGGCTTAGAGAAGAAGCCCATTGTGGCCATAGTGGAAATCATGTATTGGGCGTTGGGCAGGCTGAAGTGGTCTGTCATAGATAAGGCCTTTTTCTGGAGGAAGCACAGACACGGAAAAGATTCAGCAACAGCAGTTTTTAAACATTAACTACTTTTGAACGATTGTCTGTTAATTCAGCCGTGCATTACACAGGTAAGCAAATATCCTGCAAAAAGCACAGCTGAGGGCAGCTGCACACAAGGGCTCAGTCATAAATGTGGAGAATATTTAAAAGCAGCGAGACAGAATGCCAAATGAGATCAAAACTAACCTCTAGTTTCCATTTGAGGTCCTTTGGGGCATCTTTTCCCAGCAGACGCATCATGGTCTGGAGAGCCATTACATTCTTTATGCCTGGAAGACGGGCCTCCACCACCAGCCTAAGACGCACAAAAAAATAAAAATCAATGTAACATGTGACTTTATGATACAAGGCATCTTTGAGGCTAGACTTTTTTTTCCTTCCCATGATCTCATACCTCATGCCCTCCTTGAGCGCACGAACATTGGCTCCATCCTCCATTTGCTCCAGGCTGGAGGCCAAGATGGACAGACTCTTCTCATCAAAGTCATTCAGTTTCTCCTGTTAGTGAACAAGAAGACACATTTGAGTGCACAGAAAAAACAAAAACATCACCAAGATGAAGAATAATTTGTGCACGTGGTCGTGGACCGTCTACCTGGCAGGTTCGGAGAAAAGTCTGGACCACTCGGCTACGTTGGGGAACGCCCAGGTTGACCATACTCAGGAGAGAGTAAGTCACGTCCTCGTCGCTAATGTGCACCAGAGTCTTCATGGCCCTCTGCAGCAGCTGGTCAAAAGCGGGATGCTCAAACATCAGCTGCAGCTCGTAGCGGCGCTGCTCATCTGTCATCTTCTTAGTGGTGGCCCACATGTGGGTCAGGCAGTGGCTGACCTGTCGGGCTGTGGGCGAGTACTTGCCGGTGAGGTCTAACACATCTGACGGGGAGCCGCAGCTCTCCAGGAGCTCCAAGAAAGGAGACTTCCTCTGTCTCTCAGCTGATGCTGTGTCAGCAGGTTGAGAGGGAAGACGCTCCCCATCTTCCAGATCATCTCCATGATTGGCTCCCTGTGAATAGAACCTCACTGAACTGACAGGACTCCTAGAAAGCCACGTCTGACTCTGTCTTGGGCTCCAAAGGTGGAAGAACTGTTTATCTGGAGAACACGAGTTCTTGATTGGCGCAGACAACAGGAAGTTGCGCTGTTGCCAAAGAGATCCGCGGCTGCAAAAGCGCAGGCCCCGTCTCATGACCTCCTCTGTCACCCATACAGACATGGTTCTTTAATAACACAGAGCGCTAGCAACTATTGAAAAAAATAAACAGAGACAGAGCCAAATAAATTAGAAATAATACCACTGCTCTTACAAATTAAATGGCTTGACACTTTACATTCATAGCCACAAATGCGCTTAAATTATGCGTGGCTACCAATGTTGCTTAATTACAAAGTCAACAAGGTCAATAAACTGCCAAGTTATGAAAACATTGACTAGCTGCTTTTAGCTAAGTGATGCTAACCTTAGACGCATACAAACACGTATAACGAAGCGACGCATTGTAGTTTCCAGACCGTGAAAAATCGGAGAGAAACGTAGTTCAGCAAAGAGATAAACAGCTACATGACACCACAGAGTTCATCAGTGCTAGGCCAGTCCATTGAAGTTTTCTCACACATGCTAGTAGGCGCCGTGTGCACCGCCATAATTCGTCCCCCCATGTACTGTCAAGATAGTAGAAACCCCCCCCGCAAATATACAAATTATTAATATATTTCTATTTTAAACGAGCGGAGTAGAAATATGTTTAACGGAAAATATAACACTTTTATATGTGTATTTATTTATTGTCATTGCATTTTGTGTGGCGGTATTCATATTTGTTTGACAAGCAAAAGGTCGCTGGTCCGATTCCATCTGAAGACACAAATCCCTTAGGACTTGCATCGGGAAGGTAATCCAAAGTAAAACTCAACCCGCTGTGGTGATCTCTAAGGACAAAGGAGTAACAAAAAGTGGCTTTGGTATTCTGGGGTTTGCCATACACGGACTCAAATAAGTGCAACGCCGTCCATCCGTCTCCTAGCAACAAACCTTTTTCACCTAGACGCACAGCATGGCAAAATTTGTACTCGCCGGTAGAGCTTTAATTTCATTTTAATCTAATATTTGCCAGTATTTCCGGTACATACACGTGCATTAATTTTTGCAATTTTACCTCGAACAGGAAAAACAGACTGCCCTTATTATGCCAAAGCAGAGCTTTTAGCAGACACCCTCCAGCAGTGTTTGCCAGACTTCAAGATCCATAAGATCTCCATCCTCCCAGATGAATGGAAGGTATCATATTTTCAGGCGATCGTTTTAGGCATATAAATTTAAGGACGTATTGTCACCTCAGCATGACCTCTCTCTGGGCAGGAATGGCTGGGGGCCACGTGTGAAAAAAATAACTGGAAACATGAGGGCTCCCCTTTGGTTTGGAGGGAACTAGTGGAGCAAGGGGGCAAAGGGATGCTCTTGGGGGGCTTCAATGACTTCCTAGAGCACTGCCAGGTAAGCAAAAAATAAATTTTCTCAGCTACAATAACTTTTAAACTTTTAAAACTGGAAATGTCATCAATTGAACAATGGTTGTGTAGGATTACTACGGCATCACGTCAGACATGACCACAAATGTGATGCTGAGTGTTGCAGCAGAGAATCTGGAGGCCAAAATGAATCTCATCAAAGAAGAGCAGCATCGCGCCAGTCTTATTCAACCACTTCATGTTTGGATAACTGGGTGGGTCTGTTGTAAAAGCTAAAGAGAAAACTCTATTTCCTCTTTTAGGAAACTTTTAAGGACTTTAGCGTGTCTTTATAGTGCTCTCAACCCAACATGCCAAGTCCTGATCCCCAGTCTGCTCTCCCCCGAGGTGTTTCCCAACGTTTCTGCAATCAGCCTCCACCTGCTGGACCTGGAGGGAAACGAGGAGCAGTTACAGAGCCTGATGTTGGAGATCGAGGAGCTGGCAATCAGCATGCTCCACCAGGTGCACTAAGACTCACTTATTTGTTTGATCACATCGAGAGGAAAGCAAAACCATGTCATTAAATTTATTTACAGGTGACTACTGGCACAGATCTGGAGCGAGCCTTCAGGAAGGCGGATGTCATCCTCCTTCTAGATGACGGTGGGCACGATGGAGAAAATGAGGGTGAGGAAGTAAAGAAGAAGAAGGTAAAGGTGATCTCAGAGCGCTACAAAGAATACGGGCAACTGATCGATGCAACAGCCAAGGAGACGGTGAAGGTGATCGTGTCCGGCGACTCGTTTCTCAACCTGAGGTGCTCGCTTCTTGTGGACAGTGCACGCTCCATCGACAGCCACCAGTTTATCGCTGCTGCAGCTCAACTGGAAAACGAAGCCAAGGCTGTACTTGGGATTAAGATGAGAATGAGGCCGTCAGGTATTTCGTGTGAATTGGTTGACTCATGTTCACGTTGCATTTTAGCACCAGCCCCTGAAATAAAAGACGAATCAATTCTTATGTCTTCTCCTTCTGCAGATATTACAGATGTAATAGTGTGGGGAAACATCAGCGGTACTTTCTACATTGACCTGCAGAGGGCAAAAGTTTTCAACCATGATGGGCCAATCACAGGACCAGCTTTCTTTTCCCAGCTACTTCTAAGCATTTTTCCTGACAGGTCTGTTACCACGGAAACATAAAGACCTTAATTTGTATTTTTTCAGTGCACTTTTAATTCTCCAGACTCCTTGTTCAAACGTGAAGGTGGTTATTTCCTGGTGCCCTAGATTTACCGCATTGGTAAGCTCAACCCAGCTGGGGCTTTGGCAGGGTAAACAAATATAATATGATAAGGTCTGACACTGGCCAGCCACTGGCATGATTTCAGTCTGTGCAAATATTGATTGCACAATACATCTGTCCAGAAAGCTGCCTGCTCTGATGGGAAAAAACCCCATCCTGTGTTGGCACACAAGATAATCTTCTTCTCCTTTTCAGGAAATGGTTGGAAACAGACTTTCAGCACTTGGTACGCAGGCGGCGTCTAGCTGTGACTTCAAAGACAGGCCAAGCAGCCGCCACATCAGCTGCCAATGGGATCCTCACTGTCTTGAAAGCTTGGAATGGTGCTAGTGATCCAGATGTTCTGTCTTTGGGTGTAGCTTGCCCAGGTTGAGAATTGGTTTTCAGTGTGACAGAATGATTTTTAAATGCGATTCAGATTCTCTGATTCAGTGTGATCTAGCTTGTTTCAAAAAGTGATTGTTTTGGGGTTATTTTAGGGCATTACAGTCTCCCTGATGGCATTGTCTTCTCAGTTCCATTAACCTTCACAGATGGCAAATGGTCAGTAGTGTCTGAGTTGACTGTTGAAAATGAGCTCAAGTACAGGCTTGAGCTCTCAGCAAGTGAACTGCAGCAGGTAAAGTTAAACCAATAATATTAGATGTAGCGCATTCTCGTTGCTTGAAATGTTGCTAACATTTTGACATAATTTAGGTAATTTAAGAAAAATGTATTAATACTATCTTTTCTTTCTCAGGAAAAGCAGTTTGGATCAGACAGCGGCACAACTGAATAAAGCTGTTGTTTAAAGCAAGCATGCTCATTTCCACGTCTATATTTTATATTTTTATCTCGGGACTTTTCATCATTCAAATGTTTTTTTTAAATCCATGTTTACATTATCTTGGCCCTTGGTTTTTCTCTCTGAAACAAGCTGTTTTAGCTCATTTTCTTCAAATATTCTGGCAAATCAGTTAGCTAGTAAGCCCCGCCCACTTTGACCACCAAATAGGGAAATCTGTGTAAAGCTTACATCATCGTGGCACAACAGTAAGTGAATTCAGAGCAGTCTGAAACCAGACCTTTGGCTTCAAGCAACTCCTTTTACATATGCTTTGACTATGTTGTTTATGAATATGATTCTCCTGTAATCATAAAGCAAGCTCTTGCATATATACAGTACTGTGCAAAAGTCTTGAGCCAACCCAAATTTCTTTATAAAATATATATCTGTGTATTATTTATTTCCCCAAAGGGGCCAGAGTTTCTTCAGCACTAGTATTTTTGCACCAACAATGTGATTCCCAAAGGAATATTAGCCAAAAACATGGCATAACTTGAGGAAAATGTAAAATTTCTTTCAAATATTTGAGGAAACTCGATAAGTGAATGACAAAAGGAAGAAGTGACAGGCATAACAAATATCTACAGGCGATGAACAGTACCATAACCTTAAGAAATAGGAAAAATCAAGCAATGACCTGCAGAAATACATCTGGCTCTTCAGTCCAAAACATCTACTGTTCACTGAAGCCTCATCAGAAATGTCTCAGTGGAAGGCCGGCCTCATTAAGCCATTCTTAGTAATGAGAAACAGGTGGAAAGGATGAGGTATGCCACATTACACAAGAACTGGACTGAAAATCAGTGGCAACAGGTCTGATAGAGTGATGAATCCAAATGTGGAATTATGGTAAAAATGATCAATAATATATACTTAAGGTCACAACAATGAGTGTTTACACTTATCTGTAAAACACAGCGGAGGTTCTGTCATGGTTTGGGCTGCATTTCGGCCAGTGGTGTTTGAAAGCTTGTTAGAAATTTTGGAATTATGAACGCAGAAAACTATCATGAGATTTTGATCCACCATGCAATACCATCTGGAAAGTATCCGATTAGCGAAAACAGCTTCATTTTTCAGCGTGACAATGATCCCAAACTTGGATCGGCCTCCCCAGAGCCATGACGTCAACATTGCTGAAGCAGGATGGGATCATCTTGGTGACAAATGGAAGTGCTTTGAATGTCCTCCATTGGAGAACTATTCCTGAAGACTAAAGAAATAACAAGAAAGCTGTCTAAGAGAGTTCAGCATGTGTAGAAGAATAAAGGTGGTCATACCAAATATTGACGTTCAAGCTTGTTATATACTGCATTTCCATTTATGTTTGCACAATACTGTAACAGACACTCTTAACAACAGAATTTGAAGACCAGTTAATGATTAAAGGTAGTAATCCAGATACGTGTCATTGCATTAAGTTTGTTTCAGTTTGTTCTTTTATTTTCACATGTGCAGTTGCAGTTTTATATCACAGTCTGATGACATTAAACCTGTTCCGCTTTGTGAAACACGTCCAGAGGTTATATTTTTAGACATAAAAGATCAAACTGAGTACTTTATGGAAAAAGGAGAAATTAGAAAATATATTCCTTTTTTTAAATTTTTACAGTTCAGTAAGTTACTTCTTTTTTTTTTTAAACGTTTAAGCAGGATTTTAAACATAAATCACAGTACTACCGTACACAAACTAGTCAGTTAATATCGTTCTCTAAAGCCGACGTCACCGCTCACCGTCCATCTCCACGTACAGATGGTTGGCCTTTTAAAAGTAAGGACACATCAAAACGTTTACTCTCCTCACTGATAATGAAATATTAAACAAGCTGAATTTAATGCACTCTTTAAACCTGAAACATTCAAACTGATTTTTTTTTTCTTCTTCACAAATTGTGCAGTACTTTGTCAGCCGACAAGGAGAACTTGAACAGGGTGCCGTTTTTACATGCAGAATGTACACTTTTTGCATTTCTACACTATGCACAAGGAGGCGCTGACTGAAAAAGAGGAGAAGGTTAGTACAAATGCAGTGCACTACGACAAGTTGGGGGAAACAGACACATTTTGCGCAATGGTATGTTCACTTTGTACAACCCAACCCTGAGACTTGGATGCTGAGTGGTTCACAAGAGCAAAATCGGCTTTTCCATACAGTCGAACAAGGTGCTTAATTTCTTGTTGATGATCTTCTTTTTTTTTTTTTTTTTATCTTGTTTTTGAATACAGATCCCAAACATTGGCCCAGGTACATGACGCAGAATGACAGTATTATTCCCTACAAGAACAGAAAAAATTCTGCTCTAGTAAAACTCAAAAATCAACCTCAAATATTGATGTTAAATACATGCGTGATGCATGGCATGCATGAACTTGTCATGGCACAAAGGAGGTTATTTGGTAAATATACAGATCCCAGTAATCACTGTACAAACAGTACACGGGCATATCTAACAGGTCTGTAGATAAATAACAAATTCAATTACACGTGGATGTACGAAATTAAATCCTACTTACAAATGTAAATAAAAATGAGGCATTGATCACACAGAGGAAACTTGGGAACACTTCTCTTATCGTGTCACGTTAAAGTCACTCGCATGTGGGTAAAGATCTACTAGCTGTCAACATCCAATGAAGTCAGAGAATCCGTTTTCAGGCAACGAGTGAAAAAACCAGCAACGACTGAATGGGAGTTTCTAACTTTGAACCCTAAAGGTGTGGACGCGGATTGGGGTCGTTTTACTTGTCTAACTGTGGGAATGTGCAACTACGATTCAAACCTGGTGTTGTCGTTAAAACATTTACATACAATCTTTATATGGGTAACCAAAGGGATAAAATAGACTCTTAAATTCCCCCTCTGCTTTAGTTATAAAGTTTCATCGACTGACCATTAAATTAAATAATTTATAGCATATATTAACAGTTAATCCAACATTCCAACTCTTCCTAACGTGGCGTTCTATATAGATAGACATCTGCCTCTGAATGAAAAAACAAGGTGGATGCTTTTAGCCGTGGTACAAAATAAAGGCATCACTGTTGTACTAAAGAGACTGAAATCAAACGGGTTCTTAAAAGAAAAAAAACGTTTCTAAACTTTTAATTAAAGCCACAAACCTGCTTTTCATTGAATACACTCCTGTCAGGGGAGCACTCAGCATAACACAAAACCTCTTTGCTATAAATGCAATATGAAATGGTGCATTTAATTGTAAAGTAAAGCTGTGTAATTATGAACGCTGCCCGATAGAAGCTAATGATGGTCCTGGTGTAGACACGACTCCCGAGACTTTAACAGACTCTTCTGACATGAGGCTATAAAAGCAGAACGCACCGAGTATCTCAACCATCTGCCACACAATCACTGACCAACACCCTTTAACTCCAAACTCATTGATAAATGGGTTTTGTATAGCTGTATGCATGAATATAATGTTGTTTTAACATACAAATAAAAGCAAAACATTGGGGGAGGGGCGCAGCAGGGCAGCTATGACTGTGGTTGATGCTGAGGGGATGGAGGTGTGTCTGGAGTTTCTCCCGCCACCTGTCCTTCAGGGCTGATGTCCAACTCCTCATCCAGTTCACTTTGGTCCAAAAGCTCAAAGTCCTCTTCCTCGGTCGGAACTAGTGTGTCGTCGGGGAACTCCTCGCCGGTGCCACTTTCCGTTGTGATCGCCTCATCTGGTTCCTCGTCAGGACCGAGCTCCTCTGCCGTGGTAACTGTAGTGTTAGCAGTGGTGTCGGCAGGTGTCTCCAGAGCGCCCGGTGGGGTTTCGCTGGGAAGAAACTCAGCCAGAGAGGGCTCCTCGCTGGCCTCGCTGGAACGCAGCAGGGCTGACAGAGTGTTCTGCACGACAGTGGAGATGGCAGTGCTCACTATCTCCTCGCTCAGGGCCTCCAAGGAACGTTGTGCACCCTGGGTGACTGCAGGCTCTGTCTTCTCTCCTCCCCCATCTACGCCCGCCACAGGCACCGCGCCCTCTTCGCCCCCAGGTGGTCGACCGTGTCCGTTGAAATGTGTGTTCACAAAATGGAGGGGGGATGCTAGGTGCTGGATAAGGAGGCTGGCGGGGCTCAACGGTTCCCCTTCGGACTGAGTGTCAGCCTGGGCTCCCTCTCCCTGGCCTGAACCTCGCAGAGGAAAGTGAAGCAGACTTTGCTCAATGGAGGGGAACTCCTCCACTGAGGGGAACTCAGGGAGATCCCGCAGGTACGACTCCTCTGGGTCACTTTGTAAGCTCTGCTGGTCCAAATCTGCAGTAGGCAAGAGACAGTATAAAACCATAAATAAATGCAAGTCGTGCACATTTAATTTTCACAGTGATATCTTAACGATGAGAGGATGAGGTGACATTGCCCTTATGATAACAATCTGATGCACAGAAGCACGACAATCCAAAAGGAACACTCGCCCACATACTCTCGTACTTTCTTTGAAAAGAGCAAAGGAAAGACACTTGGTCTGGCCAAGAGAGAGTTTTGTTGTTTTATTTCGCTAATTCTGTTGGTCTGCATCTCTAAAAATTTGATACTGGTGAATGACATTGCACAGAGCAGCACACACACCTCTGCACACACTCACTATCCAAATTTATTTCTTATGTAGACCTCTTCAACTGCTTGTTGACCTAATTATCTAATCAGCCTGTCCAACAGTATCAACTCAATGAATTTAAGCGTACAGACATGACCAAGACAACCTCCTAGAGTTCAAACTGAGCAGAATGGGGAAAGAAGGTGATTTAAGTGACTTTGAACATGGCTGTTGGTGCCAGACGGGCTGGTCTATTTCAGAAACGGTTGATTTACTGGGATTTTCCCAAACAATCAGAGAGTGGGCTGAAAATGAAAAAAAAAAAAAAAAAAAAAAAAAAAATCCAGTGAGCGGCAGTTCTGAGTGAAAAAAGAAACTTGAGGACAGATTCCTTTAAACTGATAAGGAGGCAACAGTAACTCAAATGACCTCTCGTTACAACTAAGATATGCAGAAGTGCATCTCTGAAAGCAAACATGTTTAGCCTTGAAGCAGATGGGATACAGCAGCAGAAGACCTCGTCAGGTGCCTCGGCAGGTTGACTGGAATATAGAAGATCAGAAAAATGTTCCCTAGTCAAATGAGATTTGATTTCTAGTGCCACAAATCGAATGGTGGGGTCATAGTTCATGTGAAAGCATAGATCCCACATGCCTTTTATCTGTGGTTCAGGTCAAAGATGGTGGTGTAACGATAATATTTTATTAGCACGCTTTGTGCCCCTTAGTATCAACTGATCATCATTTAAACACCACATCCACATGTGAGTACTGTTGCTGACAATGTCCATCGCTGTGTGACGACACTGTACCCGTCTTCTGATGGCCATTTCCAGCACAATAACTCGCCATGCCACAAAGTTGAAATCATATCAGACTCAGTTCTTGAACATGACAGTTCACTGAACTCAAACGGCCTCCACAGTCACCGGATATCAAACCAACAGAGCACCTTTGGGATGCAGCGGAACGGGAGATTCAGATCATGGATGTAGCAGCTGTGTCGTGCTGTCAACTTGGATCAAAAAATAATAATTTTTTTTTTAAACAAGCTTTAATCAAAGTTCAACATTGACACATGACAACTACCTTCAGAGACGTCGGTGAGTTGAGGAGTGGTGGCTCTGGACACCGAGAAGCCTCCACTCTCCAAGATGGATGCCTCTTCATCTGACAGCTCAGAGTCTGTGATGGCCATAGCCAGAGCCGTAGTTTTCACATCCACCTGACCAAAGAAAACAAAATAAATAAAATAATGACGCATTATTTTCCACATTTCAAAACCTGAAAAAGATAACTATAACCAGACTCCTCTGGTTACTCCACATGCAACAAGTTTGAATTTATTACAAGGACTATAACCTTCATAGCTCGTAGAAGTAATCCAGATTATACTAGTTTGTTTATTTTATTACGTTTGCACCATGCCCTGCAAGTGTTCATTCACAGCATAGCGACTGAATACCTGACATGACACTGTCAGTTACTGAACTGAACCGTGTACTTTCTGCTGTTGCGCAAATGGAATGCAGTTGTACTGGAAAGATAATCCTTCAGGTCATTTGGCACAGCGCAGAGCTCCATTCCCATCAACACGTCACCACATTCATAAAGGTCGGTGCTGACTTCAGCACACTGTGCTGCTGCTGCAGCTTCCTCTGCTAGTCTTACACTTTAAAGTGGCACCCTTGCATATACGTACTCTCTGTGCATTGTGGGTTGTGTTGCAGGTGTGGGTCCTTACCGTTGGAGCAAAGCAGGACAGCTCCTCCTCGCTCTCGCTCTCCGTTTCAGCTCTGGGCTCGTCCCCCTCCTCTACCTCCTTCTTTATCTCTGTTTAAAACCCCCCACACACAAACACGTGTTTTCAACATGCCATGAAGGACACCACAACAACAACAACAACAACAACAACAACAACAACAACAACAACAACAAACCACTAAAGGAAGTGATTCAAAGACAAAGACTGCGGTATGAGAATCAAGTAACCAAGGGAAACTGCGGCTTTACAATGGCTCCTTTTGTTTGTGTGTGCAGAGCCCCTGATGTTGGGTATCGCTGAGAGGACAAAGAAAGGTGAGCTACATCGATTCTTGCGCAACAACGCCGACTTCACTTGAAAGCACGTTGCGGCTGAAAGTGGCTCTCTCACTCACTCCTCTTGTCGTGTTTGCGGTGCTCCGTGTCTCCCTTCATGCTGTAGTCCAGTTTCATCAGGATCGGTTCCAGACCGGTGTACATCCTCTGGATCAGCTCATGGTACACCACCAGCGGCCACAACAGAACGCTCAGCGCTGAAAAGCAGCGTGGAGAATGAACATGGGTTTTTTTGTTGTTGTCGTTTTAATTACTGCACTGACTCCTATTATTACTCACTGCCAGACACCCTCTGTTATGGCTCACCTATAATATAGGAGATCATGATTCCTGGTACGTAATGTCCAACCACAGCCAGAACAAAACAGCCACTGCACATCATCACACAGAACTGGAAAAAAGAGAAAGCGAGAGATATCTTCAGTGTGTGCTGTATTTATGTCATAGAGAACACTTTACTATAGCCGTTTCTAAAAGTGGGATAGTTTATATCACTAGCATTACCAATCGGTTAGTGTGATGCTATTCATATAGTTGACTTTTCCCCCAAAACACCGCTGAAAGGAATAACAGCACTACTCATAAGTTTTATTTTTTTAAACCCATGATTAAAAGGTCCTGCATCCGACATGTACTTATGGAAATGCATCCAAACACTAGTAAAGCTGTGCAAAGGAATCAGGTGATTATTAAAGTGCAGCTCAAAAACACTGGCTGTGTGTGTCACTTCACTCGCCTCACACAACGCCCACAATCCTATTTACAATTCAGTCTTTATGATGGATATTAAGTTGTAACGACTGAAGTTAATTCACTGTAATTAATGAGGTTATCGACTTTGTGCCACGTGTGCAAATACCTACAACTCAAAACTAAAGAGAAAGACTTCTGCAAACAGCTGGAAGCAACAAACTAACTTCACCACAGGGTAACGGTCTCATTTTCATTAGACACATCTCTCTGTTATCTGACCTCTGTTATCAAAACATGTAAAGTTCTGGGTGAAATGTGGCCAAAGCCTAATATTGGAGATGTCATGTTCACTGCAGGGGGGGAAAAAAAATCTGTTTACCACAAAGGACTGATTCTACGAGGCAGGTTTGGGCAGAGTAGAATGATGAGAAAGAAACTGGAAGCTTTTTCAGTTATTTCTCCAAAAGGATCCAGTTTTTCAGTTAGTTGAGCAACTCGCTCAAGAAGGGGAAACAATCACAGTCTAATCTCGTGCGTGTCTATTAACTGACACAATGGCATTCTTTAAGAATTGTGCCGTGTTGAAAGTAATGTGTAAATGTGACTAGATTTACCTTGGAAGTCCGCCATTGTGAGTTTTCCAAAAAGTAACCAAGGTGCACTTTCAGACATATTCTAATTCTGTCATATGATCGAAAACACTTTAAAAGGACATTTAAGGAGTTGTTTAATGTGTTGTTAAGCCTGCATTACTTGTTTGAGATTCCCAAAGTCCAATGTCCAAGTCATGTGTTCGTTTTTTTTCTTGCTGTAGTCTTGCACTACAATCAGACTCATTTAGCGAGAGGAAAACGTTGAAGGGGAGGAGTGGAGATGTGGTTGTTACTTTTATTTTTAATGTACAAAAGCACAAGAACATGATAGTGAAGTGGGAACTGTCTCCAGGACAGAAACAATTGCATTATGCTGCTAATGCAACATTGTCTCTTTGCAAGACCTGCACATACAGCATGTTAACACAAAGCTAGCCAAGAACCCAGAGGGACGTTATAGCTGAGTATATGCAGACCTCAGCCCAGCAGCTAAAACCTGGACTTCATCAGGTAACAAAGGCAGCAGTCAGGCTTGCATCTGGACACATTTGTACAGCGGAATCATTGTGGCAGTTGCTTAAAAGTCTCTTTGGGCTGGTTTTCAACTTTACTTTGTGTTGTTGGCTTTGTGTTTACACATAAAAACTAAAATATAAAGATTGTGTGCGTTTCCTTATTCGGACAGGGATCTGTGCTGATGTGATGAACTGTAACCTCACCTTTACATTGTAAGTTGCTGATTATGAGTGTGTGTTTAGGGGCGTTTTATGGAGTAACAAGAAAGTTAAAATAATGAGTAGTGTAATGAATTACTTTCTTTGAGGAATAATTAAGTAATATGCTGCATTACTAAAAGTAATAAGCAATTCCTAATACATTACTTTTGTTGTGTAACAACCCCAGCACTTCTCATGACTACGCTAAATTTGCCTCTCCTTATTGACAGTCTTAGCTTAGTTCATCTTAAACCTGAATATGAATCTCAATCCTTCAAGTAATGAGGCCAGCATATATACAAGTAGTCCCATTGAGCTTCAGACTCCACTAATCACTCAGATACTGAGCGGATATCCCTGACAAGGTCATCTCAGGGATACAGCTCTCAGAGGGCCCCACGCACCTATTGTTCAGAGATTTTTTCAGTTCAGGGTTTTCAGTCAGAAAGTTGGCTTGAAGGGTGGGTGGCTCTAAAGTAAGTAAAGTTTCAGTGCACAAACTGAGAGGAACTAAGAACTAAGTCCCACTGTAATACATTATACAAGTACTATTCTGAACTTTGTAAATAATCATGCAAAGCTCGTCTGTTAAAGTCTGAGAATAAAAATACAGAGCTGGAAAGATGGCTAGAAGAATTGGCTTTTTTCTTAAAAAGAAAGGAAAAAAAACCACAACCTGACAACAATCGCATAAACATTTATACTTGGACTATTAGAGATTCACCCCAATAACATGTGTGCATATGCGTTTCCATGGTCACACCAAAGCACCGTACCTTGCCATGGTTCTGTCGTTTGTACTGCAGCATCTCCTGCAGATACATGCAACAGGTCAGATAACTCTCAGCCAGGTGGTGGCTGAGCTCGGGGATGCTGAGCAGACGCTGCTCCGCGCTCATTGTCTCACTATGATCAAACAAGAACACACACGCACATTGAACACACAAAATTCAACACCTGTGACGGACACAGATCTGTATTTGAAGCAGTTCAGGCTGTACTTATGTTAGCAAAGGTGCAGGTTAGGATTTCATGTTTGCGTAATGATGATGGAGGGAGACAGATGCACACAAGTGAACACAAACACAACACACTAAATGAGGCAGGGAGCCTGAAATTAATTATAATCACAGAGTGTTGTGTGACAAACGGGTCATAACATCCTACATGGACAGACTTTAATGGATGACTTTTACACTACATTAACACAGGAAAAATCACTGCTTAAGAAAACAAAATCAACTTATTACACTACAAACCTTTGTGCAGGATGAGCGTCTACATGTTGAACTGTAGAGGAGACACAAAAAACAAACAAAAAACAACCCACAATTAGCAAAGAATCTGTCGAAACATCTTTTTTTTTTTCTCCTACAACCCCAGTTCCACAAAAAGTTGGGCCGCTGTGTAAAATATAAACCGAATGCAGCGAGTTGCAAAAAGTTCCTCCAGCTGTTTCTTTTTAAGGACCGCTTCCTTTTAAAGCCTTTTCCTTCCCCTGTCCCAACAGTTGTGAGACGCGTCGCTGCCATCAAACTCAAAAGGAGCTCATTTTTCCTAAACATGTTTTTACATTCTATTGTGAATAAAATTGGGCAGATTTGCAAATCACTGCATGCAGGTTTGGTTTGCACTTTCAAACAGCATCACAACTTTTTCAGATTTTAATGATTCTCACATTGAATATTAACAGAATTTTTTCAGCCTTGTAACATATTTTGTGGATGTTTGACTACTCAGTTAAAATAATACCAGAAATCACACGATGTGTGTGAGTGGAGGAACAACTTCAACTTGAATAGAATTTTAGCTTTGTCAGCAGTACCTGACAGACAACATTACGCGAACTATTAGAGGAAGGCATCATTGTGATTACTTTGAGACCTTACCAGTAATGATGGGTAACTTGGGCTTCCATCTCTCCAGCAGCATGAGCCCCAGCAGGGACACGCTTATCAGAAACAGAGGCCGCAGGGAGGTGGAGGACAAGATCCTGCAGAAACACAAACACACTCATGTATATAAATTCAAATACGGGGAATCTATTAAAGCCCTATTGCTGTGGTTGAATATGAGCCAAGGGAAAGTAATCAGACAGCAAACTGACAGCTGGTCAACCAGGCCTGAGCCACTCATCTTTACGTCTTCTCTTGAATTGCGGTATTAACAGGTGTGACACCTCAAAATAACCTTTATCTATATAATATAATTCCTTATAGTTAGCAGGGAACATATGCCGTGCCGAAAAGGAAGTTTAAACTGGCTTGCAACCTTCGTTAGCATTAGGCTAAAGACGTGGGATTAGCTAACTTATCTTGACATTCACTCGTAATACCCTCGCTGACGTTAGCCAGATAGCTAACAATGCACTCCAAAGCAGCCTTATCAGTGTGAGAGACAAGCGTGATTAAACGCAGACTCGACGTTTACCAGAATAATGTGTTCAGTGTCAGGGCGACAAAGATGCTGTACAGCGGCCTCTCCCAGACCAGCAGCCTCTGCACCCACAGCAGCAGGAGTTCATACTGCGATAGCCAACCCTGAAGACGCTCCCGCAGGCGAACGAGCTCCGGGTTTCCGTCCCCGCACGCCTGCTCCGACGTCCCCGCAGGGAACAGGGCCTCCAGGCCGACCGAAGAGGAGGTAACCGAGGGGCGTCTTCTGGCCTCCTCTCCGCTCGCCATGTTTCCCCCACTTTGTTATGTTGTTTTGGAGATCACGGGGTATATGGAAAGATGAGGGTCAAGCAGGGCAGAGTGAAAACGATAAAGCTTCCGGTTAAAACTTTCAAAATAAAGTGGGTTGATAAAGAGCAGCGAGTACAGTCGCGTCTTTCTGTCAAGTTTATGTTAAAAGAAAAATTGACCTTGCTTCCGAGAAGACCGCCATAAGATATTCTAATAATAATAAAATGACTAAAATAAAGGTGATACTGAAACGTGCCGTGAAACTCTGATAGCTAAATTTAACTAAACGGAATAGAAAAATGCAAAACTGCAAAAATAAATAAAAAAAATACATAAATAAACGCCAACTTATACCTGAAGTTATACAGATGCATTTCCATTTCCTATAACAATTGCACAAACACTTGATTATGTTTTGTGTATGTGTGTGTGTGTGGGTGCAGACTGTGACCTGCGAGTGTATTTTATTTTGAAGGTAACTCCTCTTCCGATCCCAGTCTGTCGCAAAGACGGGTACACAGATGGGCGGACGGATCATACGGCCCGTCAACAGAAAAAATAGAGTCACGTGTTTCCTTGTTTACTGTGTAGAGAAGACGGGGTTAAAGAAAGCCAAAGAGTACCACCCCGTGGTTAGAGATACTGATTGTTATGCAACATTTTATACAATTTTAAACTATTAAATTTAACGTTTTTTATCAAGATTTCCTCACGCACGTGCTTATTTTCGTTTCATATTAGTTGTTTTTAGAAAACAGATTATTTGTATTTGCACATGACAGAATTCTTTTTTAAATAGCAACGCTTATAAAGATTAAACAGATTTAAAATTTCATTAAGAAAAACCCCCAAAGGAAATTAGACTTGAGGAAAAAGAGCTTTTGATGCTCACAAAGCAGGAGATGGATATACAAAATTATCAGAGCTTTTTCAAGTATCAAGAACTGGAGTGACTTGCCACTGAAAATCTGTGAGATAAATTGAAGGCCAAATACTTGAGGGTTTTTTTTTAGAGGCAAGGCACTGAAAAGACAACACAACAAGCTTAAATACAAATTTAATTGAGAAATGTTATCAAAATCAGTAAACATTTACTGATCAAATGCTGCTTTGTGTTGTGGAGCTGTGCAGATGCATTGAGGCATTAGGGTCCAGAAAGCATATAAACAGCAGTAGAGTTGGGGATTATTTCTTCCTGGTATGAGGGCTCATTTCAGTCACATGCCAATTTCTGTAAAACAAAAAAGAACATTTGTAATCACACTACTTAGAATTGATCTTGGGAGTATGTAGAAAATGAAACAAAGCATCAGTCAAACAGCACAAACACAAAAGAGGGTCATGAGCCAACCTGCCTGGGTGCACTGCCAAGACTCAAGCCTACACAGGTGCTAAAGGAGGGGAGGGGGGCCCTCTTTCCCCTGGTGCTAGGACAAGAGGGCATCAATACCTGCAGGGGTTAAGACCATTGCCTGCAGCAGGTCAGACAGAGAGATGATGCCTTTCACCACATCAGCCCTGTCCACCAGGACCAGCCGATGGACCTGGGATAAGCACAAAGGACTTATCTTTTATTATCCTTTGACCTCATAATTTCACGATAAATCTTAAAGAGGCTGAAAAAAGTCTACCTCAGCTTTAACTATACGGTCTATAATGGTTTCCAAGGTTTCATATGGATAGCACTTAATAACTCCCTCAATGCAACATATCCGCTTTTCAACAGCCTCCTGCATCGTCATGTCCAGATTGTTGTAGGTCTTCTGGGCTGCTAGGTTCTGCAATGGATCAAAAACGGTATCTGGGAAAGTGTGTGTGTGAACAGTGCTTTGATATTTAAGGAAAATAAGTGGAGTGATAAATATAGTCATGTTAGATTTGTACTTACAATGACATCAAATCTTGAGTAGAGTGCCACCACTTTGCCTGGGAAAACAAATAGTTTGACAATGTAATAACCGGGTTACAAGTCTAACAGTCTTTATTGTTATAGTTTTTTTCTGTCATGTGTACACTGTTTCAGTGGTGGATACACATTAAAGCATGGCCAAAGTGTCAAATGAGGAGGTGAGAGGTGAGGTGTCATGGTCCCTGGGTCTTGGATTCAGGGCTTTGTGTTCTTGGTGAGGATCAGTTATGTTTTAATCGAGCTGTTTTGGATATTGGTATAGTCAATATTTTCCTTTGGAAATTATTATACCGTCTGTTTAGTCTCTGTTTATCTTCTTGTTCTTCTAGGTTACACAATGTTTTGTTATCGTGCTTTGTGCTCCCTTCCTGTTCCTCCGGCATGTCCCTGGGTCTGCCTTGTCACTCTGTGTTCTGTCTCCCTGGCTTTCTGATTTCCTCTTTTGTATTTCCATTTTGTTCCTTCTACCTTATCTCCATGTTTGTTTATCTTCTGTCTCTTTGTCAAGTTCCTATGGGTCTCTCTGTGTGTGCCCGCGTTTATTTTGATAGTGTTTTGTGTGCTTCATATTGTTTTAATTCCCCTGCTTTGTTATCCTGATTTGTTGCGGCTGTCTTCCCTGGTGTTTCCCCACCTTCCTAATTACCTGGTGAGTATTTAAGTCCTCGGTTTCCTGCTGGTCATTGTGTCCTCCCTTGCACACTTCCTTGAAGGTTTGTAGTGGTTGGTTTTGATCTGGATTATTTTGTACTCAGTTTAAGTTCTGCAGTAAAGCTGTTTCTTAGAATAAACGTAGTTTCCAAGTCCTTCATTTGGGTCCAACATACAGTCAGCCTTGACAAGTGTATATACAAGTGATCACTGTGAGCCAAAAGCTCAGGCTTCAGACTGGCGTAAATTATTCTTTCCAGTAGGTTTTTCTTCACGATATGACATCATATACAGTGGATGTCCCTCAGGACTTACCCACCTGCTGTTCAAGCTATTGTTTACAAGGGGCAGGCAATCAGAAGCATCAATCTATCTTTGGATTGTGGGAAGCACAGGGAAAGCATCCAAACTCCACACAGAAATGCCTCTGGCTGACTGCTCACTTCAAACCTAAGACCTTCTGGCTGTGAGGCAACAGTGCTAATGACAACGGCACCATCTCAATATAAGGCAGATAAGCATTATTGTGACCAGTGAATCGTGCAGAGCTACTCTTGTGGTTTTGTAGAATATATACATGGTGACAGCGACAGCTGAGTATAATGTACCTTGTTCATCCACCACTGGCAGCGCAGACACCCGCCTCTCCACAAATATAGAGAGGGCATCATAAAGCGATGCTGTTTGCTGGACAGTGGCGATGTTCCTGAAAGTTCCTATCCCAAGTTCCTGGATCGGCCTCTTTGTGAATGCAGGCTTGGGAGATTTTTTCCCCTAAAAAAATTCAAACACCCATATTTGAAAAACAAAGTATCATGGTACTCAAGGCTACAAAAAACATCATAACTAAAGCTTTTGCTCACAAATATATGGAGGAACTTGAGGATTCTTTTGTGGGTCAGAATGTGCAGGACATTCCCAGACTCTGGATCGATTACGGGCAGCCTGTGGATTTTGTATCTGAGTAAGGAATAGATGGCTTCGAAGAGGCTGGATGGAGAAGAGATAAGAAGAGGAATGCCTGCCAACTGGAATTTGAAACAGAGGTGCCTCAGAGTGTTGTGTCCACTCACCTGGCCTCTGGAGAGATACTAATGAGGAAGTTATTGGAATACTGCAAATAAACATCTAAACAGAAGAGGAGAGAAACGGCTCAGATGAATTTCATAGACCTCTGGGCACAGATGATGCCATTCATTCCTGCTTGCATATTTACTTCGAAGGGAATCACCTCTCCATGTTTCTATCTTGTGGCTCTCAAGCTCATACATCTGAACCTTAAAAAAACAAAGACGACAGGCATTTTTATATTTGCTAGCAAGAAAATAGGAACTTTTCTGTCATTTAATAGTTTATCTGTCACATGGGTGTAGTATGAATGGCTGTGCGGGAGGTCTTTATCCGTAGGACAAGTTGTAAAATTTACGAAAGTTAAAAGTCAGAAATGTATGCCCTGTTTCACATGTTTCTAAAACGTCCAGTGGGCCAGATTGGAGTTTTTCCTGGGCTGATTGTGGCCCCGAGTCCTTTGTTTAACTCTACAGTAGGGGCGTCCAACCTGAGTGGCTTCAAACTGTGGGAATTTAGTGCTCACCATGGGGGACTTGTAATAGCAGTGAAGGATGTTGATGAAATCTGTAATAGTCAGCATACCTGTGGCAGAGGAGGATTCACATTCCCATTATTACCAGTGAGTGAGCCCAGTCTACCATATCTGTCCCATTAATCCGTCATCTTACCCACAAATCTCTGCAGCTTGCTGTCCCATAGTGGTGCAGCCCTCAAGCCATTTGCCACCAGTGCATAAAAGGCTTTTTTCACCTTTTGGGGTTAAAGATTTTTCAGTCAGTGATGTTTTACAGGTAAATAACACTACTCTGTGACAATTCAATATGAAAGTCTAGATGTGCAACAGCTCATGGAAAAGCTTCAGGCTCACTTGTAGTGTGGTATCAAATATGACCAGTTTACAGCTGGTTGGAATGGCATCATAACAGCGGTGACTTTTCATGAATTTCATGTAGACTGTGGCATCAGCCTCTAGGAGAAAATACACCAGCTGGTCACAACACACTGTTTGAACAGGGTTCAGCAGTTATAGACGAGGACATATTCATGCGTGCACACACACAGCTACAAAACGAAGGAAAGTGCTAACAGCACAAAGCCAACAAATGCAAATACACATATGCACATTTCCATGCACAGATCCAAACCCAGACAACTGCCAGGCATTGTACCTTGACTCTGTATTTCCTGCTTCTTTTCTGGGAATGACACCTATAACATATATCACTGTCAACAAAATCCCCATGGCTACTCATTTCCTTGGTTTCAAAAATATTATCAACCTCCCAGACACCCCCAATCATATACATTTCACCTGTGAACGAGGCTCCATGACTCTGTCTTGTGTCCATGAAAAAGTGGTTTTCAAAGCAGGAAACTGAGACCGTTTGTTAGCCTTTTCTACAAAGCAGCTGGGTCTATATTAGGAGTTCTCAAATGGTATGTGTCAAGCCAGGAGTGTAGGGGAGGGGTAAGAGAAGCTTGGCATAGAGTCAGGGGGGAGGGACATCCCATATTCAACCAAAACCAGACATCTGTTTTCCCCCTCTGTAAAAATGCTCATCCAAAACGTTTATCCTGGCCCTTAAAAACATGGAATAGCTTTTCAATTGTTATGGGATCACTTAGTGCAATCCCATAAACCCTCATTTCTTCATATTTTGCCAGGAAAGTGTGATATACAAACATACTTATATATATATGGAAATACAGAATATAAGGCAAAAATAGTTTGTACAATTCTAAGAAGCTCGAAAGTCAATATTTGGTCAGTATTAGACTACCGTTTATTCAGTCTGAACTCTCTTAGGCAGCGTTCTTGTCATGTCTTTATGTAGTCTTCAGGAATAATTCACCAGGCTTCTTGAAGGACATTCAAAACTCTTCTTTGATTGTTTCTGCCTTTTCTTCTGTTCTCTGTCAACATGATCCCACGCTGCTTCAATAATGTTGAGGTCCGAGGTCTAGGTAGGCAAATTTATCCGTGTGTTTTCCTACCCAGGTACGCTTTTACTGCATTGGCAGTGTGTTTGTGATAAATGAACCCACTGCCAATCAGACACTTTTCAGATGGTATTGCACGGTGGATTAAAATATGTTCCATCAATTTTCACCACATATCCAACACCACTGGCTGTAATGCAGCCCCAAACCATGACAGAGTGTTCTGCACATGGCTATAGATACTAACTGTTATACCTCTTTCCTGACCTCCTCCATAAATACTGAGGATGAGTTGAACAAAAAATAAATAAATAATTGAAAAATCAAATTTGTTCCCCTTCACTTGTCAAGTTTCCTCAAATTTTTAAGGATACACTGCACCCCCTGCCAAGACATTTCAGGTAAGAGCTCTTTGGGAATTACCCCAAAATACCATTTAATACCTGTAAGAAGAAATGGGAATAAATAATGTGTTTTTGCAGTAGGCTGCAAACAAAGTGACTCAAGTTGTCTGTTATGTCTAGATACAACATTTGTTAATTCCTTGAGTTTGGTGCCCTTATTTAATGCTTGGGACATTGGTCAGAAGTGGTTTAGTCTGTTTTCTCTCATTTAAAGGTTAAAAGTTCAAACATACAACAAACATACTGTTTCATATTTACTGAGATTCAGCGTGGCTTCATTGTATGTTGACACAGAATTATATACAAAGTATCTCAAACAAATGCGGTCTTTATTCTTTTTTTTGCTACACATTTTACAATATTTGCATTTTATAACATGTACAAAATTTAAGGGGTTCACGATCCAAAGTGTATCAAATTCAAAATTCAGATCAATTTGTTAAAGGTTCAATTACAAAGTAAATGTAGATTTGTAGCGGTGTAGATAAAAATGACCATTTTCCCTTCTGGTGTTGAAAACATGACAATAATGCAGTAACAATGCAAGATGATTTTCTACATCAATGAAAATGGAGCCAAAAAGTGCAAATCTCCCGCAACAAAGGAAGGTTGACGTTTTCCTTTGAGACAACACATGCAAAAACAAACAAAACAAAAAAAAAGCTAGAGACTGCATGAAATCACAGGAACACATCCTTTACAAAGGTGTTCCACCTGGCTAAGACCCTGTTACAGGAAAGTGACGTAAGTATTATATTTTGTTGCCATATCACATCTGGTAAAAAAGAAAAAAGACAAAAATCAGCCACCATAACCAGAATGTGTGGAAACGGTGTGGCATGTGACAGTAACACAAAGACACGGTTTCAACTGTCTGGTCTCCTGTCCAACCATTTCTCTTCTCAAACCTAGAAGACAACCGGATTTTATAACTAGCTATCAGTGCCAACAGTATGTGTATGTGAATGACCAGTGTCTATTGCAGTCCTCAAGCTGCATCAAAGAAAAGTATATGGCTACAAGAAACGAATATGAATAAGAAAATTGAGCCTGGTTTAAGTCCCTTCTTCATTAAAAAAATAAAACAACTTACCGTGAAACTTTCAACTTTCATATATGCTTGGTAACCACCACACACATTCATTAACCTGCCAAATGTGAACAGCTTAACGTGGACATGAAACACTACATGTATAAAGGCTAATTTACACCATTGAGCCCTGCTCTCAAAAACTGACGTAGATGTAACTCTGTCTGTGAAACTGGCTTTAAAAATAAAAAAGTGCCTAAATTGAAAGTTTTTAGAATATGTTTAGCGCCATCTTGTGTGAGTACAGAACGTTGTGTCACTGTAGTTCATGTAAGCTAACTGGTAACAGAAACAGTAATTCAGGGGAAAATAAGGACACTTAAAATAAAAATCAGTTTATGGGGATCACTTTTGTGCTGCCCCTGGCTGCAGCAATGAGATTTATGTTAGAAATGAGGCTATACTGTCTACTTTAACTCACCATCTCTTAAGATGTAAATGGCTCGTTGTTGTTTGGCTAGCTGCACCGAATGGGAAAATCCACCTGCTAGCTGTAAGGGCAGGCTTTTAAAGCTCTTTTTAAACGAGAATAGTGTGGAGGAGAGCCTGTTTGAGTCAGCTGGAGGGTGTTTCAGCAGACCGACGACCGGAAGTCAGAAACTCTGATTTTTCCTCGTCTGGTCGTGTGTACCAAGCGGCACAATCAGCTGATGTGATCAGCGTTATTTTATGCATTTTTTTAAAATCTTACAAGTGAGGAAAAGTAAGTGAAGGAGATTGTAATGTGGATGTAACCTGTGATATAAACAGTTTAGCTGTGCTTGGGAAAAGACAGGACATTTTATTAGAGAAAACAGCGCTGATCACATCTTGCAAACATCTGCTTTGTCAGCTGATTGCGCAGCTTGGTGAGAAAAAGCTGTTGTGTTGGACTCCAGCTTGTCAGTCTGGTGATTCAAGCAGGCTCTCCTCCACACTGTTCTCATTTATAAAATGCATCAGAAACCGAAACATAACGACTAACAGGTGGAGTTTCCTGTTTGAGTGCAGCCAGCCAAACTACCTAAAACCACTTACTGCTTAAGAGACAGAGAGTGACAGTGGAGTCGATTTGTTAGCATGAAACTCATTGTTGCAGCCAGTGGCAGCACGAAAGTAAACCCCTACACTGATTTTTAGTGACCCTGTTTTCCCCTGAGTTATTGGTTCAGTTATTAGTCAACTAACGCAAGTCTTTTTTACTGCAACCAACCCGACGATATCACGGTCTATATTGACACAAGATGGCGCTAAACATGTTTTATAAACTTTAACTTCACTTAATTCGTAAATCCAGCTTAACAGACAGTATTACATCCATGTCAGTTGTTGAGAGCAGGACTCCATCGTGTAAATTAGCCTTTACACATACAGTGGTTCATGTCCACTTTAAAAATTACCGCTGTGACACAGCAACTCGGAACACATTCAATTCAAAAGCCCTACAACAGCAAGCGACAGTGGCGAACTCTTAAAACAGAAGGGTGATAATGTGAATTTAGTTGCTGCAGAGAATTAAATGAACCAAACTTTACAACACTTGTGATTAATCAAGCATTGTGGTATTTGAATTGAATCAAATTTACCCTGCAGTATTTAACTATATAGAAATTTCCTCCCTGTGAACCTCTTGGAAAAGTGCCCAACTCCTCTTGTATTTTCTCCTGTATTCTAGATCTGGAAATGTAAAAAAAAAAAAACAAGCCTTGAAGCAGTAGATGAGTGACAACAACAATGCTGGTTTCATTTCCAGAGTCCATTACTACAGGATGAATAGCTCTGCCATTTCTAGCCAGGCATAAGCAGAGCTTGGACTTTGTCAACTGGCAGCATAGACTTTGGGTGGCAAGGTCGCAGCTGTACAGGAGGAAAAATATCTAGATGAGAGTCCACACTTGGCTTGGTAGCACCGAGGAGGCTGGAGGAGAACCACGACAAATGAGGCTGATGGTTTTCAAAGGGGCCGTGAGGGAGGACTGATGAGGTGTTTCGAAGCCCGCAAGCAAGAGGAGGGAGTGTTGCGAGACAGCCAGGACAGATGAAGGACACAGGAGACCAGGTCTGGGAGGCTTCCACATCAGGTTTCGTTTCAGGATGTATATGACCCATCGAGGCAAGCAGGGAACCCCAGAGACACAATACAGATGTTTGTGTGGAAGACGATGGAGGCCTTTGACTGTGGTGTTGCCTGCTTCCAGGTGAGCCAGTCTGACGGTTAACACTCTTGTTGGCCAGAACACAACAAGGGAGGCGGCGGGCTGAGGAAGAGGTTTCTGGACTCAGGTTGGAAGCCAAAAAGTGGGTCAGGCTGATCTCATCTGGCGGAAGAAGAGACTGGCCTCCTCTAGAGAGACTGAGCTGGTGAATCACAGCACTGGTGGCAATAAGGCCAGCCACACTGGTTAGATAGACCAGGCCAAGCATACAGGATACCTGAAAATGAATTGAGATGAAGTCTTATGATGAAACGCAGAACTGCATTAAGGAAAACCCATTATGTTTTCTTTATTTTCTGTCACGTATACACTGCTACAATGAAGAACGCTGATATTTAATAGGCTCAAAGTTTAAATAATGAGGTCAACCTATGTATATTCACTATGAGCCAAAAGAGACGGTACTCTTGGATGTCTACGAAGATATTCGTCAGCTCAGACACACAGCTCAACGAAGCCCCACCGACCTTTTCTTCAAACCATTTGTTTGAGAGGTGCAGCCAATCAGACAAAGAGTGGATTTAAGGGACAGCAAACTGATGGCTTATTTCAGACAAGAAATTGACTGAGTGCCCACGTGATGGCCCATAAGAAGGTAAAAAAATATCCAAATAGCTTTTGCCCCCTAAAGAGCAAGGGCTATACTAAAACTTTGATGTTTTATGATGTTTTTATTGTAATACGTCAGCCTATTATGGGATCATTGTGACATCGCAGGGCGTTGTATTGAAAAAATAAAAAGTGTGTTAAAGAGCTCTCTCCATGCCCTTTAATATAATGCATTACTCATTATGGTTTCTCTGAGCTGTTTTTTCCCCCAAAGTTAAAGTTGACCTTGGGGAAAAAAAACAACCAGGACAGACAAACAAACATGGGGTGATCGTGGCTCAAGAGTTGGGCGTTCGCCTTGTAATCGGAAGGTTGCCGGTTTGAGCCCCGGCTTGGACAGTCTCGGTCGTTGTGTCCTTGGGCAAGACACTTCACCCGTTGCCTACTGGTGGTGGTCAGAGGGCCCGGTGGCGCCAGTGTCCGGCAGCCTCGCCTCTGTCAGTGCGCCCCAGGGTGGCTGTGGCTACAATGTAGCTTGCCATCACCAGTGTGTGTGAATGTGTTGATGACTGGATGTGTAAAGCGCTTTGGGGTCCTTAGGGACTAGTAAAGCGCTATATAAATACAGGCCATTTACCATTTTTACCAAACTGATCCTAATATGTACTTCCTTCCATTCGAGGAAGACAAAATATGGAACTGGAAATGGGCATAAAAGGTCTCCTTCAATACTTTGTGCACTTTGCTTGGTTGTAAAACTATAAAATGGATCAATTAAAAAAAGCACTTAAATATAAAGGCTAAATATTAACGTTGTAAAAATATGTGTCCTCTTCCTACCTTAGTAAAGTGCTGGTAGATGGCTGTGAGGGCTTGACTCCATACAGAGTGCTCTAGCAGCACACAGAGGTCAGTGTAGGTGAACCAGCCGCGTTTCATCCCCTGCCGCTCCGCAATGCTGGAAATACACATCACAAACAGATATATTTGAAATGAAAGGCTTAAATCAACCATGTTGTGTTTTGTAGGCTAAATGTAAATTCTTGTAAATGCTGCATTTTAGTGTTGAGTTACAACAAACCTGGTCTCCAGTTGACTTAGTAAATCAAAGAAGTCATTCGGGTCAGCGAAGAGGCTCCACTCCTTGAAGATATGACAGGAAGGTTTGGACACATCATTTGAAGCAAATGTTCGTGCAGGCACACCTTATTTACACGCACACACAATCACTTACAATGGCGTTCAAGAAGTTCATCTCCAGGTTGTTGACAGTTTTGACATCCAACTTCCCAGCTGCTCCCCATTCATCATTGAACACCTCCTCTTCTTCACCTTCATCATACAGGTACTTGCTGGCAACCATCTAAATCATGAATAAAAGTTTACAGTATTTCATGGCACTATCTCGACATTATGCTGGCTTAAAAAAAAAAATAAATCATAACAAAATCTCACTTAGAATGAACGTCTGAACCCTAAAAACATACCATGGAGATTAAGAAGAGGTCAGAGGAGGAGATCTTTTGGAGGTATTCAGGGTTTCTATGTCTAAGCCTTTCTATGTAAACAAGAGCCAGCATCATGGCACACGGAGAAATGCAGGCCTCCCTGAAACAAAAACAAATTGTTTTAGGGACATGATTTAGGGACAATCGCCCATTTCTAAAAGAATGAATAATATCTGTCTACCTTTACTTAGTACAGCACAAACCTGGCAACATGGGCAGCATACTTCTTCTGGAGCTTTCGTATTGGGCTTGGGGCAGACTTTTGGAAGATTTCGACGGCAATATCTGAAAGCAGAAAGTCAGGAAAAGTCAAAAAGAAAGTGGGCTCCAAGTGTGATTTTTCTAACCCTCTTTTATCAGTGGTTCTGATCATTAAAAAAAAGACATTGTTTAATATACAAACTATGCTTTAAACACCTGAAATTTTATTAACAACAACATTAAACTGTCTTATAATAAGTCAGAAAGAAGAATTCATCCGGAACAGATTACTTCTAAAGCAGAGCCAAAAACTTTATATGTATAATAAATTTGGCTAAAGCTTTAAGTGACAGTAGACGCTTTGCTTACCTGTAACAGGGCAGGAAAGGGCATCTAAAGAAACATCATTGTCCAGGCCATAATATAATCGCTTTCTCACTCTTTCGGTCAATTTCTGGTGTCCAGGAAGAAACTATATGAAACACAAAATCCCAAATTAGGTATATTAGCTTGACTATTATGGAAACTGTTGGGTGAACTTAAGCTGCTAGGCGATATCAACAAAGAAAAATAAAACAATTAAAAATGATACAAAAAAACAAAAACAAACAAGCTTAGCATATTTAAACCAATGCTAAAATGCTAACAGCAGAGAGTAGCTCTTGTTTACCAAAACTGCTGCTAGGCTTGGGCTGGCCCGCAGTTCGTCGGCGGAAGTCTAAAATAACAGCTACCACTAGCATTATGCTATCCACGGACGCTTGCATACCTTAAGGTTTTTAAGATTTACACATGGTAAGACTATTTGTACAGGTGAATGCGTATCACACAGAAGAGTAAAGCATCTGTCTTCGCCTACTCGGCCAATATTTTGGGACAGGAGCTTCAAAGTTTACTCGCATAAGTCAGCTAACGCTAGCTAAAGCGCCTAGCCTTAGCTAGCGTGGTGTTCGCTCAACAACTTACCGTGAACTCTTGGAAATCCGAGAACTGAAATGTATTCTCGTTAAATAAAGCGTCGAAATCCATATCTACGACAGGTTAAACATTAGTCCGCCAAATAATGAGAAAAGGACAACTTGGCCTGGCTCCCTCCTGTTTGGTAAAGCTTGCAACGCCCTGACGGAGGGACACAGACGGTGACAGCTGAAACCTCCAGCTGTTTCCCTCTCTTTCCGGGCACATACAGATGCTGGGACTCCAGGGGGCGCAGTCTGCCGCTGTTACGCGAAAGTTAAATGCAGGTCAAAAGTTTTTCTTCCATTTTTTCCTATTTTATTTAACCCTTCGATAAAACCACAGCCTCAGAAACTTGAATTGTTGTTATTGTAACTGAGCAGAATTCACTGACATCAAGCCATCAGCTGCAAAATATTCATATGGTATGGCATGACTTACCAAAAATATACAACTCAGTTAATTCATTATAACACACAGTCCAGCCCATAATAATAATTTCCTGAATCTATCAGTAATGTGATATACTACCACCTTAATATAAAAAAAAATCTAAACTGGACAGGAAATTGTTTTAATTAAAAACCAAAAAAGTGGAAAACATATCATTTATTGCTCATGTGTACACAATGAAATGTAATATGAATATGAAATATTTCCACAAAACTATAACTATGAACAACATACTTCGTGAGGTAGATACAAGACAGCACATTAACTTACTTAGAAGTGTATGGCTGTTCTTACTTAATAATTAAACATCTGTTACTGCATAGACATTTGATTTTAAGACATCTTAATTCAGATATTTTCACTTGTTAATTCAGCAAAGGCACATATAAATAATGCTATTGCTATGTCATCATTAAAGAAAATAAAATATTTATTTTTAATCAGTGTCACAGGAAACACTGATGATAAGTGCCCGTTGTTTTATTTCCTTAATAAATGGAGATGTACATCAATGCATTACCAGCTCTTCTATCTTGCTTTATCTTCTGCCTAGCTGATGACCTAAAGCCTCAATGTGCAAATACGCTTTTCTAAAAGACTAGTGTCACTTTAAAGAACAACACAAATTCAGCAAACAAAAACTTAAAATAACAAAAAAAAACTAAATCCCTGATGGCATGCATACAAATCTATTCTTATCCACAAATCATTCACAAGGTTTCACTAGTATCTCAGTGCACTAAGATGTAGTGTCAAGGCTGAGTTCCCTTTCATATGCCTCAGGTCATATTATTGCTCCAGAGTCGAGGCAGAACTATATGATCACTGCAGTTTTTCATTAAAAATAAATAAAAATTAGTAAGGTGATTTTCATGAAACTGGCATCATAGAGCCATGAGTAGAAAAAAAGTCTCAAACTGAGCTGAGCAGTCTGAAGGCTGTGCTTTTGGTCTCCTGTATACGTTAATCTCTGGCTGTCTTTACATGAGCATCCACAAATAGTATATCTATGAAAGAAAAAGCGCAATAGGTCCTCTTTTAAAACTGTGAAAAAGAAAAAAGAAAATATGAAGTAAAGTAAAATAAAATAAATGAAGGTAAGTATAAAAATAAATATGAGGAATGTCAAGTAATTGGAGGTGATTTGTAGGGTTAGGAGGATTATACTAAAAAAACAAAACAAAAACTAAATAGAAAACAACCTCAAAGCAAGGCATGATTCAAGCTCCACTCCTGTTTAGCAGTTTGGTTTTTAAAATGTCAAATCATTTGTCCCTCACTTTGTAAAATCTATCAAAAATATTACTTCCACCTTGCTGAATGCTTAAATCAAACATAACCTTTTCACAATCACAACAAAGAATAAAAGTGCTAACAGTTTTTTTTCTTAAAGCAAATACATTCAGTGCCCGTGGTGTCCTGAGGACGTCGATGGTGGCTGCAGTTTCTCAGACTTGCGATCTTTGGTTTCGGTGTCTGATGATGAATCTGAGTCCTGAGCCTGTTGTTGCTTCATCCACATGTTTGCATATAAACCTCCCTTTTGTAGCAATTCCTCATGTCTGGGATGGAGAAAATGTTGTTATTTACTAACTGTTCAGTGAACACAGAGATGTGCTAATGCGAAACACAAAGATTACTCAGTACTCATTGTAAGTCCTGTGAAAAACTAAGTACGCCTTTACTGTTTCCACAGGAAATTAAGTCCACCATGAGAAAGATTGTATTTTACTGGATGTTGTTTACAGGAGTTTCATTCAAAACAATCAGGCACACTTACCGTCCTCGCTCAGCAATCCGCCCTTCATTGACAACCAGGATCTGGTCTGCTGCGATGATGGTGGACAACCTATTACAGAGCAATAACGGACCCACAACTCATCGGTGAAATAAATGAAGATGGATACATTCACTTAAAAAAACCTGACAGTACATGAATTTATTTACCTGTGAGCTACAACCACTGTAGTACGATTGGCACAGACTTTGGCCAGAGAGGCCTGGATGTTGCGTTCTGTCTGTGTGTCCAGGGCAGATGTGGCCTATAGAGAGATAATATTAGAAAACTGCAACTAACAGCAATGAGTTTACACTTGAGATGACAGTTCAGTCACATACCTCATCCAGCAGGATGATTTGTGGTGCTTTGAGGATAGTTCTGGCGATAGCCACCCTCTGCTTCTCTCCTCCACTCAGCTTCAGTCCTCTTTCCCCCACCTGGGTATCATAACCTGCCTGACAAAAACACAGGAAGAGGCTGAAAAAACTTCTTGCAAAGTATTAAAATACAACAGTCACCTCAAAGGCACTTTATATTGTAAGCTAAAGGCCAAACAATAACAGAGCGAAAACCCCAACAATAACATCAAATCCCCTACAAGCATGGACTTAGCGACAGGGGGAAGAAAATGTTCTTTTCAAAAGTAAGAAACTTCTGGCAGGATTGGCTGCAATCAGTTGGGGGTGAGGAGAGGGAGACAGAACAAAAGACACACTGTTAAAAGAGGTGAGTAAAGAAGAAGCATAAGAGGGGCCTGAAAGTTAAAGGCTCCGCCTCCCATTCTAATTTTAAATACTATAAGAACCACAAGTAGGCCCGGAGTCTGAGGACATGTGGTACTATAAGGACTTTCAGATAAGACGGGGCCTTATCTGAAAGCTTTGTTCAGAAATATGCATGTAAATGGTATAAACATAGATACATAGAAACACCCACAATGTTTTCAACAGTATGAAACAAATCTTTGAAGTCACAATGCTGAATAAACTGAGGGATTAATGTGCACATTACCTTCAGGGAAGGTCATGATTTTGTCATGGATATCAGCAGCGAGTGCAGCCTCCTCCACCTCCTGGTCATTAGCAGTGGTGCGACCGTAGCGAATGTTCTCCCGGATGGTGTCGTTGAACAGCACGGTATCCTGGGGAACCACGCCGATATGAGATCGCAGAGATGTTTGTTTCACCTGAGGAAAGATGATGAGAAAGTAATAAGCAGTTTAGACTCCGTGTATGTGTGTATATATATATATATATATATAAGCATGCAGTTACAGTAATATTAAAGACAAGACTTTATGACTTCTGCTTATATTATTAATTTTACTGGTTGTTTGTTAATGTCTTGAATTTCCAAATATTTCTCACACAGTAGCTCTGGTGCCAAACCTCTTACCTTTGATATATCCTGGCCATCAATGCGAATGCAGCCTCCCTGAACATCATAGAAACGGAAAAGCAGTCGAATGATTGTGCTTTTCCCAGATCCCGACGGCCCAACCTGAAGGTATGTTAGTAATCCGTAATGTTAGTAACATCTTAACTGCTCAATGTAATGGTGGAAAGCAGGAAACATCTCGTCTCAGACTCACCAGTGCAACTGTCTGTCCTGGAAGAACTGTGAAGGACACATCCCTGAGAATCTCCATGCTGCAAAGCAGTAAAGAAATCTAAGAATGAGCCATGCAAGAACACACTGAGACTGAAGTTTTAATAAAAGAAATCAACGCAAAAATAAACCGACCCATTTATGTAGCTGAAGTAAACGTTTTCAAACTCCACTTTCCCCAATTTAAAGAGAAGGCTTCCTGCATTTACTTCATCCTTCACCTGCATCAGGCAACATATAAAGACCACAAAAAACTCAAAACACATAAAAAACCCCCACTGATATCACCGCTGCAAATATTTACCCATCTATAAACATACCTCTTGATCTTCTTCAAAAAGTTGGAACATGTTTTCCATGTCAATAAAGGAAGTCTGGATCATTCTGCAGGGAAAGAAGAGAGAAACCAACAGTTGGCAAAAGGAACAGGAGTCAAACAGAGTGTGGTTAAATAGCTTACAGTATATAATGTGTTATCCTCCTTAAAAATACATAAAAAAGCAATATCTTTAAAACAGCAAACTATTTATAATCTAATGACTTATCTGTATTTTCTTACCTGTAGTATGTTCCAAACCAGTTGAGTGGGATGTACATTTGGATGATGTAGGTACCGAAGAGAACATAATCTCCAACCTGAGGTTAGAGTTGTTTTTATGGTCAAACTGAATTGGACAATTCCAACTAGCATTGTATTTCTTAATGTTCTGAGTATCTATTAAACATAAAGTTCATCCACTTTCTGAAATAAGCAAATCAGCTCTCTGCCCCGCCTTTTAAAACAACTTTCTTTTAATCGGCTGCCCCTCCCAAATGAGTGGATGGGGCTGTCTGAGATAACCATATTAGCGATATACTAAGGATTTACTTGCACAGATTATAATCCTAGTATTTGAAAGTTTGGGCATGTTCATTATCAGTGTCTACCAACCTAATGGTTTATGGAAATGTGGACAAGCATAGTGTGTGCCATTATTACAAAGTCAATACCTGAAACTTGCCCTCTGTGACAAAGTATGCACAGAGCAAGGAGCCTGCTAGCAGTCCTAATCCAATGACGACATTCTGGGTTTGATTGAGCAAGGCCAGAGATGCCTGCGCCCTCCACTCTGAAGCCTACAAACAATCAGAAACATGAGTCAAGACTTCAAAATATAGACTTCCAATATACAGCTACTGGTATCTTTGCAAAAATGTCTTATTCTCTGGGCCCAGAATTTCCCAGTGAGCTAACAGGTTTGCTCTACTGGCGAAACAGCAGCAGAATATTATGGATTGTCCAAATATTGTCCCAGGAAAATCAAAGCAGCAAAATCACACAAAAAACACTGAATTCCAACATCCAGTTATTTCATTTTGTCTTTGTTTTGAAATCAAACCTGACATAAATACTCATATTTTCTGGGTTGGCCACCTGGTGTGAGGCAACCTACTACATTTGCTTCCACTCAACATCTTAATACTAAAAGCTATCTGAAAGGTAGCAATAACTAGAAAGACTGTAGCGGAGCAGGTTTGCTCTGACTCCTGTTAAAGTAAACAAAGACATTTTCTAGTGATACAGCTGAAGAAAGAACAGCAGGGGAAGGCGTGGCAAGCCTTGTAATGCTTTATCTGCCTGACCTGACTTACCTGATAATTTAAGATTGCACCCTCAAACCGGCCGACCTCATAGTTCTCTGCATTGTAGTATTTTACCTTTTCAACAGGAATAAAAAGCACAAACAGTGACAAACTGTAATTTAGGTGCATTTTAGGATGAAAGAATAAAAAAAACAACAACAACAAAACTGTGTGAACCACAAACTTATTTAATGTACCGTCTCAAAGTTTAACAAGGAGTCCACAGCCTTGGCCTTGGCAGCGTTATCCATCCGATTCATTTCTCGTCTGTACTTGGTTCTCCATTCAGTGATGATGATCGTCATAGCTGGCAAACACATTAGTGTGAAATTACTACACAGTCAAAGAGGATCTGAAAAATCTATCTCAGGCCATGCGGAACTACACAGAAGATTAGCACACTTGAAGTTTTTCATTATTAAACTGGGTCAAAGCAAAGCTAGTTGAGGTTCAAAAGGTTCAACGAACATAACTTACTGAGGTAGAAGGTCATGCAGATGAAGATAATAAGGCCAAGCCAGGCATTGAAATAAGTGATGAAGTAGATGATGGCGATGATAATATCAGCAATGGTTGGAAAGATGCTGAACACTATGTAGCTGTGGAAAAACACCAATACCTGAGTTTAATTTTTCTTCAGATTCTAACATGAGAGGAGCATTTAAGGATAAAAAAAACGTTTATGTTGGGCATAAATGTTTTGGGCATTTATGTTGGTTGGTATATTTTGTCAGCAGGTTCGTTTATGAGTTACTCATTTGTTTAGAATTGTTATGATCCTGACCGTTACTATCTCACCTGACCAAGTTGTTAACGGAAGATGTGCCACGGTTGATACTTCTCAGTACTTCACCAGTTTTGCGGCTCAGATGCCAGCGCAGAGAGAGGGAGTGCAGGTGGCCAAACAGATTGACTTGAACCAGTCGATTGGTGTACTGCTGCACGCGGATCCAGACGAAAGTGCGTACGTTACTCACAAATCCAGAGGAACCTGAGAAGAAGAGAAGATGACGGCATTGTACTGCAGTGATTTGAATCATATCTGCCTAACAGACTACAGTTTGTTCACGTTAATGGGAAGTCTTCTTCACAAACCAAGGTTAATTATGGCGTTCCACAGGGTTATTTGCTACGACCGAATCTGTTTACATTATACTTGCTTCCCTTAGGCTATATTATTAGAAGACATAGCATACATTTTCACTGCTATGCAGATAACACCCGGATTTATCTATCCATCAAGCCTGATGACACACAAATTAGTTATACTAAAGGAATGTCTAAAAGACAATTTTTTCTGTTTGTAAATTCAAATAAAACTGGCGTTATCATACTCGGCCCTAAAAAACCTTAGAAACATGGTGTCTAACCACTGTGAGGAATCTTGGAATCATTTTTGTCCAGGATACTTCCCTCAATGCACATATTCAGTAAATATGTAGAACTGCTCCATTGCATTTGCACAACATCTCTAACCTTAGACACAACCTGTCTCAGAGTGATGCTGAAAAACTAGTTTGTGCATTTATTACTTCTAGGCTGGTTGTTCTTGTCCTGAAAAGCCTTCAGTTGATCCAAAATGCTGCAGCAAGACAAGTGACAGGAACTAGAAAGAGAGAGCAGATTTCTACCATATTAGCTTCTCTCAACTGGCTCCCTGTTAAATCAGGAATTAGATTTAAAACCCTTTTCCTTAAAAACAAGGTCTTGAATTATCAGGCCTCATTTGATCTTATCTTTACGTCCTCACAGTACAGTATCAGTACAAAAGTGGAGCACTTCGCTCTGCTGGGTTACTTGTAATTCCTTGAATTTTTTAACCTTAACTCTACTTGATGTGACATGTGAGGCAGAAATTCATTGTGCAGCTCTCTACAATGTTCACTGTCTACACTGGGCATCCATGAGGTCCTACCTGCTCCTCCACCCTGCATGAGCTTGAGCAGGACATAAATACACACTGTAACGGCTAAAGTGTGCCAGCTGCTGCCATCAGTCAGTTCATCCACTGAAAACAGATGAGACAAAATGAGGCTTTCAAGCTGTGGTGAAAAGATTCAATGAATAAATAAAAAGCATTATGAGATTTTAATCTGACTGCAACAATGTCACTGCAGTGCCATCAGTGTGAGTGACTGAACATTTGAGTCTATAGTGCATGATGATGAAGACACATCACTCACCAATATTCTTGTAGTAAATGGGTACAAAGATGTTAATAGCCCTCTCCACTCCCAGCAGCCCCAAACAGAAGATGACCAGCAGCTGGAGAAACTTGTTGCCTTGCGGCCACATGTAGGGAACAAGCAGACGGACCTTCTTCCAAAAACCCTTCCAGGTGGACTGGTTCTCCTCTGATCTTCCCAACAGGCTCTGACCCAGAGAAAGATATGAAACCATTAAAACAGCGTTAATAGAGTATATAAGCAAAGCTGCTCGTGTGTTTTAGTATACAGTGGAAGTGCCCTGTCACTACCTGTCTACCGTTTTCTACGTCACGCTCATCTTCATTTATCAGTAGCATGTAAGGTCTCCTTGGCAACCCTGGAGCTTTGAGACCGATGAAGAAGAGCAGCCCAGTGCTAATGTAGCGCATCATCCACAGGAACAACTGCACCTGAAGTTTTCATAGATGTTTACACACACATCAGCATGGATACAAAACTGCGTTTAACACAGTGGTAACACAATGCTAATAACACAGTAATGTGAATATGCTGACGACTGTTAAGTGTTTTATTGAACAGTTACCATATATCTAGGTAGTGTACTATTATAATATCATTTACTATTAAAATAGCACTTTCATAATGTTGACTTTATGGGATGAAGGATGCAATACAATAACATTTTGCAAAGCAATATGGGACAGTTAAAGCACTTTAAGTTAAAAACTACTTTAAATCATGCTTACAATTACACAACCTTAAAGCTACACTTCAAACTCGTGACTCAGTCTGGGAGTAGTGTCTTCTGATTTGGTTAACAGCTCAGGGCTTAGCATCTGAAAGTCAACTGAGCAGTGACTCAGCAGAAAAGGCTCAGGCATGCTTACAGTATTTTCCATGGCACTTTGTTTTCCTTTGTTTACTGAGCAGACACTTGATACATGAGCCTGACTGTACTGCTCTGAGGAGTGGCGCTAAAAGCAGACTCATTTTTAATATATAACTAACCTTTGGCTCATAAAGACTATTTAATCACACACCGAAGAGCTTTATTAATATGCTGCAAACACACTCTGATCAACTTATCTTAACGCTAAATAAATAGAAATGGAGATTTGAAGGGATTCATTCTAAATTCATAAGAATGTACTTTGCAATTACACAATAATCAACGTATATTTATAAATATATTATTTGTTTTCTACTAAATAGTATTAAATCACTGTACTGTTAACCCTAAACAGATAGGAATGGAGATAAACTGCATAAAGCAAGGTAAATGCAAGTATCAGCATGCATATTTTGAAAGTAGTCTTCACTTCTCTGTTAGGTTCCTGGAACACAATGGTTAAAAAAGTATCTTATGTGAGCGTTCACCTGTTGTGGTTTGTTCTCCAGGCCCCACCACCACTGAGGACTGTACCAGGAGACAAAAGCCAGGTTCTCAGCACAGAAAGCTACAGCCCAGAACAGCAGCAGGACGGCACTGTGTCCTCTTGTCCGATCCGACACCAGGACCCTGCGCCTCTCCACCCTGAGTAGAGCCATAGCCCAGGCCCATCCCAGGATGGAAAAGCAGCCGTACAGCACCACATACCCTGGAAGTTCATCTGCATTCGTGGCTCTCCAAATCATTCCACCCAGAAACTGGATGATCAGAAAGACGTGGAGGACCTGCTGAAAACCATAGAGGCAGGAGCGAGGAATGAACTTGCGCTCCATTTGCGTGCCATACTTTTGGTAGCATATGCAGTGGATGGTGCCAAGGAGGAAGGAGAGGGAGAGCAGGATGGTGGGGACCAGTGTGAAGTAGAAGCAGGGGGCGATGCCTTCATCCACCCAGGTTATGGAGATGGAGGAATTTGCTTCACAGTAGCTCTGCACAAACACCATGGCTGCAGCTAGGAGAGAGAAATCATTTTAAAATCCTAGCAGCAAATCCTAA
>NW_024582401.1:544076-552975 GCF_018398535.1 Haplochromis burtoni
CAAAGACATCCCGCCTGTACGAGGTGGTTTATAGTATACCTAGAAAGGGGAACTGCTTTGGCTCTTTTACATTAGGCACTGATTTATGCGATAGTAGTAAAAAATCAGCAACTGTATGCCTATGACAAGAATGCGCAAACAACGAGACAAAGTGTGAGTAAACCTAGCTAGTAGGCACGAAGAAGCAAATAGTGTACACAGTTAATACCTAGAAACTTATAACTATCAGACTACATTTCAGAGAGTCTAGAGATAAAACCGGCTGTTGTTGTTAGTTTTTAACATTACCTTTCCCAGGCAGGCAGCTGTGAAGTCCAAACACTGTACACAGTCCACTTGTTAGTAACCGAGGCTACTCCAGGGAGACGAGCGAGTCCTCCGAGCTGTTATTAGCTTGCTTATCGTCTCTAACTGTAGTTCAAACGACCTTTAGTAATGACACCCAGAGCACAATAACTCACAGCTATGTGTCTGTCATTACTACCACCAGCTGTGTGTTACACTGATGAAGCCGGTGTTCGGAGTAGTGATGTGTCGGTCTCGAACGAAATGGCTCTTAGAGCCGACTCTTTGACATGAACGACGCGAGCCGGCTCCTTATCACAAGCTGTGTTTTTTTTTCTTTCTCTCACCCTCTCTCGCACTTTTTTCTGCTTCACTCCACACACGAGCCTTGTGCCCATATGACAGAGAATGTGCATCTTCTTTTTGTTTTCATATTTTTTCATATTTATATTTAATTGTGTTGTGGTTTGCAGTGTTTTGTGTTGTTTCACTTTAAATTTGTTTAAAAGGAAAAAGCTGAAAATTTAAATAGTTAAAAGTTGAAATGTGAATAGTTGGTTTTTGTATTATATGATTTATTTATTACATTTTATGTGGAGTGAATAAATAAAAGTATATTTACGGTGGCCCCTAGAGACAAAGCACGTACAAACTTCAAAACACAAAAACTCCAAAACATGTAAAAACTCCAAAACACGTAAAAACTCAGAACACATAAAAACTCAAACACGTACAAAACACAACAGAAGTGCTCCAGGATGCTAGGCGCAGTGTTGAGCTTTTGTTACCTAGTGGCTACACAAGCCAGCAAGTACCAACGACCGGATTTGGTGTGTGGTAGTAACAGGTAAATGAACATTTTTTTTAAATTATTTGAATATATATGAGTGCTTGTGTATAAATACACAAACAATACACATATGCTTTCAATTGTGTAATTTAAGTGATCTAGGTAGCTCTGTTTTGGAAGTTCAGTTAACGCTAGAAATGTTTTTGGAGTTTGTACGTGTTTTGTCTCTAGGGGCCACCGCATATATTTATATATAAACATATATAAATAAAACCACTTTTTTTTTACATTAGTAATTCCTTTTGTGCATAATTTTATATTATTGTTAATAATAAATTAATTAAAGCAACAAAACAACCTGAAGAGCCGGTTCGGAGCCGAAAGAGCCGGCTCTTTTTAGTGAGCCGAGCCGAAAGAGCCGGTTCTCTAAAAAGAGCCGGAAATCCCATCACTAGTTCGGAGTCCTCCCAGTTCTTCTTCTTCTTGTCAAATTTTCCTGGCGAAACCGTGGAGTAACGCTGCCAGCTGGCACGGAGTGTGAACACACACAGATACACCAAATAAAACAAAAGAAAAAAAAAACCCTTTTAAATCAAATTAGTTTGTCTTAAAAACAATGTATTAGAAATTGTACACGGACCGCTAGCTTTTAAATCAGGTCCAGTATCATTTTCATCTTAATAAGGATCAGTAGTTTCTTCTTCTCCACTGCCTGGAGCAAATTTAGCTTCACACCTTTGCCATTGCAGTGCACTGCAATTCATACATTAAAAAGCAAGAATAGTTAATACATTACTTTCAATTAGTGCACCTGTTTTAAGGTGGACCCTTGAGGTATCAAACCTGAGACAAAGGCTCAATACTGTTAGTTAAAGAACAATTTGCAGCCAAGGACATACGAGCAGAAACAAGGACACAGTCAGTCTTAAACACAACATCAAGCAACTGAGGCAGCATTATTCAGTGCAGACACTCGGAAAAAGGAATCACACTGCCACTGCAATCACCTGAACAAACGGCTAAGAAAGCTGCCTTTTTACATTAAAGCTTATGCATACATACCTTTATTTTAGTGTAGACTCGACAGAGACACAGAGGCATTCCAGTTCAAGAGTGCTGCTATAAAAGCACACAAAGCATCTATGAAATGCATGTCACTATTTTTCATTTACACTATCAGTTAATAAGGCAAATAAGTATTTGTGACATAGGTTACTATAAAAGCAGGCTGGGGAGAATCCACACTTGATATGAGTGTAACACTGCTTACTTATGTGAAATCATCATCAGTGAATGCTTGCAAAACAGAAACTACCTTGGTATTATAACAAACGGCTTGACATTGGCCACACATCCACACTTGCAGGTTTCTTTTTCCTCTCTCTTTTTGCTATCTTCACACTGATGTCTCTCTTTCTCGCCTGACTCTTCTCTCAGTCTTTGTGCTGTCACCCAACAGGTCGGTGTAACACTGAAGCAGGGTTCAGTTATCTATATCACCTATCCACCCATATCAATTGCATTATTCAAGCTGAGTATCAGGCTTGTACTGCTGGCGGTTGACATAAGCAGCCCTTTTCACTTTTTTTCTTACCTTTTTAAATTCATTTTTATTATTATTTACGTCTCTTTGAAGAGAGATCTGGCCACGAAGGCAGCTGAAATAGCAACATATGCAACATCACAGGTTTATCAAGGTATTTTAAGTAGCCATAAAAGACTGGATTGATTATAATGTAGGTGCAAACTTTAGTCATGGAGATACTTGCAAAGCAGGTCATTTCTTTATTTTATATATAACCCTTAATAATAATAATAATAATAATTCATTTTACAAATATAAGCAAAGAAATGACATATAAAATAGTTTCTGGCACAACATCATCTCCAATAGATAGTTTCCCTGAATATGTAGCATTAGAGGAAAATGAAAAATAATACAAAAATACGTTATTGTTCCGGCTATTAGTAAAGTTATTTTTAGGGGTGCTAAGATGAAATTTAGGGATGCTTGAGAACCTCTGAAAAGGGTCTAAACTCACCAATGTCCACCACAGACACAGTTTCCAGTATGGTGTCTTACTATTATAAATAAATTCAGTGTATCCAGGTCCGAGTTGTGAAATGATCTCCTGTCTCAGCAAATCTTCTCGAAACAAACAGTATTTTAGTCCAATTTACAGACACAGTTTGCTGCTATTACACAGCAGGTCTAAAGTTTTACTGCTGGATGGCTTCAGGTTTTGGCACTTTAATATCCCATAAGTGAAACATGCACAGAATTAATTAACACCAGACCATCCCTATTACCAATAAATTAACGTGGTATTACACGACTTATCATAGATATAACAATTCAGATTGTAAACTCATTATGATGCAGTTTTGCATCCATGGATTAAGTAAAATAATAGTTTGTTAAATGCATCAGTGATGTGAGATACCGTCACATTAACATTTCTTCAAAGTCTAAACTGGACAGGCTGTTGTTTTAATGTAAAGACAGAAAAAGGATGGAAATAATGCCATTTATTGCTCATGATTAGATGATAAAACAGTATTTCCAAAACCTGTAACTATGAACAATACCTTTTGTGAGGTAGATATAAGACAGCAAATAACTTATTTAAAATTGTATGGCTGTACTTAGATCTATGGACGTTTAATTTCTAGACATTCTTTTTCATGCAGATATTTTGACTTGCTAACTGAGCACAAGCGCAGATCGATAACTTGGCCCCATTACATCCACATACCGAGTGGAAACATCTGCCGTGAGAAATGTCTGTGGGCTTTCTGCCAATGGAAGGCTGGACTGTACAACTTCAGGCATTAATCAGTATGTCTAAAGATAACTGAATGATCAAAAACAACAAACAAACCCTGACACAACAATGCTATTATCAAAGAAAATGAAAAAAATATATATTTTTGTCAGTGTCACGCAGAAAATGATGATGAATGCCCATTATTTTACTAGCATAAACATGGAGATATATATTTATGCACTACCAGCTCCTCTCTCCTGCTCCAAGAATGTACAAATACATACAGCTCAAAATTCAGCTAACAAAACTTTAAATAACAAAACAAAATCCCTGATGACATTAACACCATTCTATTCTTAAGCATATAGTACTCAGCAGGATTCAGAATTAACAGTCTGAGCACACCAAGATACAGACTCAAGACTGATTTTACTTTTCATGTGTCTCAGGTCATATTATTGCTCCACAGCAGAAGCAGAAATATACAACCCCCATAGCTTCTTTCTCATTAACAATAAAAACTAATAAGCTGGTTTTTCATGAAACTTGGTAGAGAGGTGGAGGAACGACGGGAACCCCCCCACCACCACCACATTTTATTCAAAGGGGACCCATTATGCTTTTCTTGCACCTCCATATTTGTATTCTAAGACTCTAATAGCTCTAATAGTCCAACTCTTTAGTCTAACTTTCCTCTGCCCAGCAGGTGGAGCAGGTGGGTGGGGTTTCAGTGCTTACTGTGAGAGTTGTGTGACTGAGATAATTAGGGATTTCCCCTCTCTTCGACATCATAGAGAGTCACAACAAGAAAAAAAAAAGTCTCAAATTGTGAATTTGAGCAGTCTGCAACCTGAACATCTGGCTCACAGGAATAATTATACATAAACTGATCTTCTTGGATCTTTGGCGGTCTTTAAATGAGCATCTGCACATGTAACAGTACATCTATGAGAGAAAAAGCACAGCAGGTCCCCATTATGTTTAGTTTGTGAGCACATAGTATCATCTGTCTCTTCTCCTGTGCTAATTCTTTTTAGTTTTAGATCTTTTGTTAACTCCTGGCATCAAAACCGTGGCTAGAATCACAACTATTGGATATAAAGTCTAAAAGGTGTGAATACCTACCCTTTTAAATCAAATTAGTTTGTCTTAAAAACAATGTATTAGAAATTGTACACGGACCGCTAGCTTTTAAATCAGGTCCAGTATCATTTTCATCTTAATAAGGATCAGTAGTTTCTTCTTCTCCACTGCCTGGAGCAAATTTAGCTTCACACCTTTGCCATTGCAGTGCACTGCAATTCATACGTTAAAAAGCAAGAATAGTTAATACATTACTTTCAATTAGTGCACCTGTTTTAAGGTGGACCCTTGAGTTATCAAACCTGAGACAAAGGCTCAATACTGTTAGTTAAAGAACAATTTGCAGCCAAGGACATACGAGCAGAAACAAGGACACAGTCAGTCTTAAACACAACATCAAGCAACTGAGGCAGCATTATTCAGTGCAGACACTCGGAAAAAGGAATCACACTGCCACTGCAATCACCTGAACAAACGGCTAAGAAAGCTGCCTTTTTACATTAAAGCTTATGCATACAAACCTTTATTTTAGTGTAGACTCGACAGAGACACAGAGGCATTCCAGTTCAAGAGTGCTGCTATAAAAGCACACAAAGCATCTATGAAATGCATGTCACTATTTTTCATTTACACTATCAGTTAATAAGGCAAATAAGTATTTGTGACATAGGTTACTATAAAAGCAGGCTGGGGAGAATCCACACTTGATATGAGTGTAACACTGCTTACTTATGTGAAATCATCATCAGTGAATGCTTGCAAAACAGAAACTACCTTGGTATTATAACAAACGGCTTGACATTGGCCACACATCCACACTTGCAGGTTTCTTTTTCCTCTCTCTTTTTGCTATCTTCACACTGATGTCTCTCTTTCTCGCCTGACTCTTCTCTCAGTCTTTGTGCTGTCACCCAACAGGTCGGTGTAACACTGAAGCAGGGTTCAGTTATCTATATCACCTATCCACCCATATCAATTGCATTATTCAAGCTGAGTATCAGGCTTGTACTGCTGGCGGTCGACATAAGCAGTCCTTTTCACTTTTTTTCTTACCTTTTTAAATTCATTTTTATTATTATTTACGTCTCTTTGAAGAGAGATCTGGCCACGAAGGCAGCTGAAATAGCAACATATGCAACATCACAGGTTTATCAAGGTATTTTAAGTAGCCATAAAAGACTGGATTGATTATAATGTAGGTGCAAACTTTAGTCATGGAGATACTTGCAAAGCAGGTCATTTCTTTATTTTATATATAACCCTTAATAATAATAATAATAATAATTCATTTTACAAATATAAGCAAAGAAATGACATATAAAATAGTTTCTGGCACAACATCATCTCCAATAGATAGTTTCCCTGAATATGTAGCATTAGAGGAAAATGAAAAATAATACAAAAATACGTTATTGTTCCGGCTATTAGTAAAGTTATTTTTAGGGGTGCTAAGATGAAATTTAGGGATGCTTGAGAACCTCTGAAAAGGGTCTAAACTCACCAATGTCCACCACAGACACAGTTTCCAGTATGGTGTCTTACTATTATAAATAAATTCAGTGTATCCAGGTCCGAGTTGTGAAATGATCTCCTGTCTCAGCAAATCTTCTCGAAACAAACAGTATTTTAGTCCAATTTACAGACACAGTTTGCTGCTATTACACAGCAGGTCTAAAGTTTTACTGCTGGATGGCTTCAGGTTTTGGCACTTTAATATCCCATAAGTGAAACATGCACAGAATTAATTAACACCAGACCATCCCTATTACCAATAAATTAACGTGGTATTACACGACTTATCATAGATATAACAATTCAGATTGTAAACTCATTATGATGCAGTTTTGCATCCATGGATTAAGTAAAATAATAGTTTGTTAAATGCATCAGTGATGTGAGATACCGTCACATTAACATTTCTTCAAAGTCTAAACTGGACAGGCTGTTGTTTTAATGTAAAGACAGAAAAAGGATGGAAATAATGCCATTTATTGCTCATGATTAGATGATAAAACAGTATTTCCAAAACCTGTAACTATGAACAATACCTTTTGTGAGGTAGATATAAGACAGCAAATAACTTATTTAAAATTGTATGGCTGTACTTAGATCTATGGACGTTTAATTTCTAGACATTCTTTTTCATGCAGATATTTTGACTTGCTAACTGAGCACAAGCGCAGATCGATAACTTGGCCCCATTACATCCACATACCGAGTGGAAACATCTGCCGTGAGAAATGTCTGTGGGCTTTCTGCCAATGGAAGGCTGGACTGTACAACTTCAGGCATTAATCAGTATGTCTAAAGATAACTGAATGATCAAAAACAACAAACAAACCCTGACACAACAATGCTATTATCAAAGAAAATGAAAAAAATATATATTTTTGTCAGTGTCACGCAGAAAATGATGATGAATGCCCATTATTTTACTAGCATAAACATGGAGATATATATTTATGCACTACCAGCTCCTCTCTCCTGCTCCAAGAATGTACAAATACATACAGCTCAAAATTCAGCTAACAAAACTTTAAATAACAAAACAAAATCCCTGATGACATTAACACCATTCTATTCTTAAGCATATAGTACTCAGCAGGATTCAGAATTAACAGTCTGAGCACACCAAGATACAGACTCAAGACTGATTTTACTTTTCATGTGTCTCAGGTCATATTATTGCTCCACAGCAGAAGCAGAAATATACAATCCCCATAGCTTCTTTCTCATTAACAATAAAAACTAATAAGCTGGTTTTTCATGAAACTTGGTAGAGAGGTGGAGGAACGACGGGAACCCCCCCACCACCACCACATTTTATTCAAAGGGGACCCATTATGCTTTTCTTGCACCTCCATATTTGTATTCTAAGACTCTAATAGCTCTAATAGTCCAACTCTTTAGTCTAACTTTCCTCTGCCCAGCAGGTGGAGCAGGTGGGTGGGGTTTCAGTGCTTACTGTGAGAGTTGTGTGACTGAGATAATTAGGGATTTCCCCTCTCTTCGACATCATAGAGAGTCACAACAAGAAAAAAAAAAGTCTCAAATTGTGAATTTGAGCAGTCTGCAACCTGAACATCTGGCTCACAGGAATAATTATACATAAACTGATCTTCTTGGATCTTTGGCGGTCTTTAAATGAGCATCTGCACATGTAACAGTACATCTATGAGAGAAAAAGCACAGCAGGTCCCCATTATGTTTAGTTTGTGAGCACATAGTATCATCTGTCTCTTCTCCTGTGCTAATTCTTTTTAGTTTTAGATCTTTTGTTAACTCCTGGCATCAAAACCGTGGCTAGAATCACAACTATTGGATATAAAGTCTAAAAGGTGTGAATACCTCTTCAGTTTCATTAGGCACCTTACCCTGACCTGTCATTGCACATTCACTTTAGAAAATCTAGCAATAAATAACACTTTCACCTTGCTGAGTGTTCAAAACATTTAAATTCGCCACATTGCCCCGTTTACAACCATAACAAAGAATACAAAAAAAGATTTTTCTTAAAGCAAATACATTCAGTGCCCGTGGTGTCCTGAGGAGGTCGATGGTGGCTGCAGTTTCTCAGACTGGCGATCTTTGGTTTCAGTGTCTGATGATGAATCTGAGTCCTGAGCCTGTTGTTGCTTCAACCACATGTCTGCATACAAACCTCCTTTTTGTAGCAATTCCTCGTGTCTAGGATGGAGAAAAGATTGATATTTGATTGTTTATTGGTTTGCTGGTCTGTAGCATTCAGGTGAGCGCTAACACAAGGCCCACGGAGGAAGGACATCAGCAATCATCTTAAAGAAGCAGCTGCTGCTGCCAAGCAGTGTTTATAGGGATATTTCCAAACAACTTGAAAACCATCATTCTACAGTGGAAAACCTTCAAAACAGCTGCCCATTCATGCAAGGAGTGGACGTCGCAGTATATTCACTCTAACGTAAGACCGTGCAATGCTTAGAGAAACCACAAAAAA
>NW_024582401.1:554752-556176 GCF_018398535.1 Haplochromis burtoni
CTGCCAAGAAGACAGTGAGCAAAAATCAAGCCAGAATAATGCCAGAAGCTTGTTGATGGCTAGCCCCAAATTATCATGAGATTAATGCTCATGATGACCCTCTGTAAACTTTTCACAGATTCCTATGAACGCTTTATTTTTCACAACTGTATGCGTTATGGCAGGAGTTTCATTCAAAACAATCAGACACACTTACCGTCCACGCTCAGCAATCCGCCCTTCATTGACAACCAGGATCTGGTCTGCTGCGATGATGGTGGACAACCTATTACAGAGCAATAATGGACCCACAACTCATCGGTGAAATAAATGAAGATGGATACATTCACTTAAAAAAACCTGACAGTACATGAATTTATTTACCTGTGAGCTACAACCACTGTAGTACGATTGGCACAGACTTTGGCCAGAGAGGCCTGGATGTTGCGTTCTGTCTGTGTGTCCAGGGCAGATGTGGCCTATAGAGAGATAATATTAGAAAACTGCAACTAACAGCAATGAGTTTACACTTGAGATGACAGTTCAGTCACATACCTCATCCAGCAGGATGATTTGTGGTGCTTTGAGGATAGTTCTGGCGATAGCCACCCTCTGCTTCTCTCCTCCACTCAGCTTCAGTCCTCTTTCCCCCACCTGGGTATCATAACCTGCCCGAGCGAAACACAGGAAGAGGCTGAAAAAACTTCTTGCAATATAGAAGAGACTGCAGTTACATAGTGATCGTCACTAACTACACTTTAGAACATTTTAAAAATATGGCTAACTTCAGAAATATACATTTAAAAGATATAAACTTAGATTTAAACACCCACGATTTTAGTAAAAGTATGGAGAACAAATCTTTGAAGTCACAATGCTGAATAAACTGAGGGATTAATGTGCACATTACCATCAGGGAAGGTCATGATTTTGTCATGGATATCAGCAGCGAGTGCAGCCTCCTCCACCTCCTGGTCATTAGCAGTGGTGCGACCGTAGCGAATGTTCTCCCGGATGGTGTCGTTGAACAGCACGGTATCCTGGGGAACCACGCCGATATGAGATCGCAGAGATGTTTGTTTCACCTGAGGAAAGATGATGAAGATAAAGTAATAAGAAGTCTAGTCTGTGCAATTATAGTAATAACAAATACTTTATGACTTTTGCAATAAGAGAATTGGCTGATTTGTGTTTTACTGGATTAATGACTTCATTATAATGTAGATTTTATATACAGCTGTCGACTGGATGACGGGAAGTTTCAAATATTTCTCACACAGTAGCTCTGGTGCCAAACCTCTTACCTTTGATATATCCTGGCCATCAATGTGAATGCAGCCTCCCTGAACATCATAGAAACGGAAAAGCAGTCGAATGATTGTGCTTTTCCCAGATCCCGACGGCCCAACCTGAAGGTATGTTAATAATCCGTAATGTTAGTAACA
>NW_024582401.1:556747-557906 GCF_018398535.1 Haplochromis burtoni
CTGCAAATATTTACCCATCTATAAACATACCTCTTGATCTTCTTCAAAAAGTTGGAACATGTTTTCCATGTCAATAAAGGAAGTCTGGATCATTCTGCAGGGAAAGAAGAGAGAAACCAACAGTTGGCAAAAGGAACAGGAGTCAAACAGTTTTGGTAAAAGCAATACATAATCTCTATATTTTTTTTACCTGTAGTATGTCCCAAACCAGTTGAGTGGGGTGTACAGCTGGATGATGTAGGTACCGAAGAGAACATAATCTCCAACCTGAGGTTAGAGTTGCTTTTATGACACTTATAATAATATAATAACAACAATAACAACATAATTGCATAGTTTTGGAAATGTGGAGAGGCATAATGCAAACCATTATTACAAAGTCAATACCAGAAACTTTCCCTCTGTGACAAAGTATGCACAGAGCAAGGAACCAGCCAGCAGTCCTGCTCCAATGATGGCGTTCTGTGTTTGATTGAGTAAGGCCAGAGATGCCTGGGTTTTATACTCTGATTCCTACAACAGGAGAAGGAAGCAACAATTAAATATATGACTCCATTCCTGAGACCACTAAATTAAACATTTTTCTCTACCTCTGTGATCAGTGTCTCAGTTTTAGTTTTGGTGAAATACAGGAACAAATATCTACATGCAAGCCCAATAATAGTTGGTTAAATGTCTCTTAGCAAGTGATTTTGCTTATTTTGGAGCCATGATTTAGTGACATAACACCCAATGATGTCAAAGAATTTAGAGGTAGTCCTCAGCAGCAGAATATTATGGATTGTCTAAATATTGTCCCAGGAAAATCAAAGCAGCAAAAATCACACAGAAAACACTGAATTCCAACATCCAGTTATTTCATTTTGTCTTTGTTTTGAAATCAAACCTGACATAAATTTGCTTCCACTCAGCATCTTAATGCTAAAAGCTATCTCAAAGGTAGCAATAACTAGAAAGACTGTAGGAGAGCAGGTTTGTTCTGACTCCTGTTAAAGTAAACAAAGACCAGCTTAGGAAACAAAAACAGCAGGGGAAGGCGTGGCAAGCCGTGGAGTGCCAAAACCGGTTGATAAATGCACTTACCTGATATTTTAAGATTGCACCCTCAAACCGGCCGACCTCATAGTTCTCTGCATTGTAGTATTTTACCTATGGAACC
>NW_024582401.1:557926-559290 GCF_018398535.1 Haplochromis burtoni
TCTGACTCCTGTTAAAGTAAACAAAGACCAGCTTAGGAAACAAAAACAGCAGGGGAAGGCGTGGCAAGCCGTGGAGTGCCAAAACCGGTTGATAAATGCACTTACCTGATATTTTAAGATTGCACCCTCAAACCGGCCGACCTCATAGTTCTCTGCATTGTAGTATTTTACCTATGGAACCGGAAAAAACAAATTGTATTTTAAAGTGAAGGAATAATAAAAAGAAAAGTAAACTTCTTTATGAACCACAAACTTATTTAATTTACCGTCTCAAAGTTTAACAAGGAGTCCACAGCCCTGGACTTGGCAGTGTTATCCATCTGATTCATTTCTCGTCTGTACTTGGTTCTCCATTCAGTGATGATGATCGTCAAGGCTGGCAAACATTTGAATAAGGAATTACTACACAGTCAAAGAGGATCTGAAATCTATCTTAGGCAATGCTGAAGTACAGAAATGTTTTGCACACTTGAAGTTTATTTTTCATTATTAAACTGGGTCAAAGTGAAGCTAGTTGAGGTTCAACATGCATAACTTACTGAGATACAGGGTCATGCAGATGAAGACAATAAGGCCAAACCAGGCATTGAAAAGAGCGCTGAAGTAGATGATGGCGATGATAATATCAGCAATGGTTGGAAAGATGCTGAACACTATGTAGCTGTGGAAAAACACCAATACCTGAGTTTAATTTTTCTTCAGATTCTAACACGAGAGAAGCATTTAAGGATAAAAACATTGCCTAACAGAATCATTATTTGAGTTATTACTAATTGTTAATAATTATTGTGATCCTGTTTGATGCCATCTTACCTGAGCAAGCTATTAATGGAAGCTGTGCCACGATCAATACTTCTCAGTACTTCACCAGTTTTGCGGCTCAGATGCCAGCGCAGAGAGAGGGAGTGCAGGTGGCCAAACAGATTGACTTGAACCAGTCGATTGGTGTACTGCTGCACGCGGATCCAGAAGAAAGAGCGCATGTTACTGACAAATCCAGAGGAACCTGAGAAGAAGAGAGGTTGGTGGTCAAAATAATGGAGCAGCCTTAATGCTAGTGTGGCATGTGAGGCTGATGCTCATTGTGCAGCTCTCTGTGGTACTACAATGTTCACTGGGCATCCGTGAAGTAAGTCCTACCTGCTCCTCCACCCTGCATGAACTTAAGCAGGACATAAATACACACTGTAACGGCTACAGTGTGCCAGCTGCTGCCATCAGTCAGTTCATTCACTGAAAAAAGGACACAGACATCAAGGAGAATGAGACAAAATGAGGCTTTCAAGCTGTGGTGAAAAAAAAATAAATCAATGAATAAATAAAAAGCATTATGAGATTTTAATCTGACTGCAACAATGTCACTG
>NW_024582401.1:569608-575802 GCF_018398535.1 Haplochromis burtoni
ATAATAATAATAATAATAATAATAATAATAATAATAATAATAGTTTAAAAAGGACATTTCCTTTTAATTAACTAAAACTTTCAGTTTTAATATTACAGGACATTCTGGACAGTGAGCTACCAGAACTTTTTCTTTATTTTGATTGATTGATTTTTTTAAAATACAATGTTTGTTTGTTTTTTAAATTTACTACATCAGCATTTCTCAATCTTAAGTGTAGAAAAAAAATGCTGAAATTGCACTTCCTTGTCTTATATCAAGACTATCTCTGGGATTAAATTAGTATTTAAACTTCTGTACAGTGACATAGTGGAATTTCTCTGGTCTGGCCCATTTAAGATTCAAGTGGACTGTATGTGGCTCATAACCACAATTTAGGATGAGTTTGATCCCTAAAGTTCTGTCTAAAAATGTGAAAATAAAATGAACAACCTTTTTTCAGTACAGTTGCACTTCTTCGAAATGCACAACATGTATGTAATAAAGAAAGCTATTATACAATTTTTAACCAAAACAAAACAAAATGAACCTGAAATTAAAAATAAACCACATTTTTAAAAAACTGTTTATAAGACTAAACTAAACTAAAATCAAAATTGATAAGAAATGTAGAAATTCCTCATTAGGTTTAGCTTATGTGTAATGATTCAAACACAGAAAGTTACTACGAAAATGTACATCTCTGAGAATAATATAGCTATAGTATGAGAAAATTCACAAACTACTCCTTGTCTTGTACAAAAAGAGCTTTCATGAGTACTGTGGCGAGGATGAGCTGACCCTGGAAACGGCACGTAATAGCAATACGTGCCACATTATTAATATCAACATGCAGCAGCAACAAGTGTGTTTATTTCACTTGAAAGTGTAGTTTAAGGTGGTCTGAAAAGCTTAAAGGGTCCAGCAAAAAAGAAAAGTCTCAAAAGGAAACAGTCCACATGACACCAAATAAAACTTTCAATACATCTGCAGAGAAATGATGAAAAAATATGGAGCATATCCTGATGGAGTGTGCAAAAGAAAGAGCTTGTGATAGCTTATACTTGTGCAGCCATACACAGAACAGAAAAAGGATGGCCGAGGGGATGAAAAAGAGGTAAATCTTATCAAACGGAGCCTTCAGAATGGGCACAAAGAGATGCAAATCTTCTTCATCTACCCCAGGTCTTTTGTATAAGTGGAAATGGACCTCTTGTCCACCAGCTGCTTGTAACCCCCCCACCTTATTTGTGGCCAACCCACAACCTTCATCTCTCTCCTTTTACAGCCTCAGTTGGAGCCTTTTAAAACCTTTAGGTGAAGCTTTTCATTTATTCATTCCCACCTTTTGTGATTGTTAACATCTCCTCTCCTTAATTAAAGCACCTTTACTTTCCTCCATAACCTGCTATTGCACATTCACTTTGAAAACTCCATCCATCCATCTATTCGCTTCTGCTTATCCTTTTTTTTTTCACTTTGAAAACTCTAAATACATTTTTTGGAGAGACTTGGATTATATTTAAATATTATCAGCTTTGTATAATAGAAAAAACCAAAAACAATGGTTTTACCTATTAACTGTACAGTGAACACAAGAACGTGCTATGGTCTCTCAGAAATAGAGACAGGCAGAGGTTTAGTATTCTGCATGCTCCTCAATGTAAAATTGCAAAGACTTTGTATATCTTACTATCTACAGTGAACGATATCAGCAAAACATTCAGAAAACAATCAGGAGAAATCTCTGTGTGCACAGGACAGGGTCAAAAATCAGTGTTGTATCTGTGATCTTTGGGCCCTCAGACAGCACTGCATTAAAAACAGGAATTCTGTCATGGAAATCGCTGCATGGGCTCAGGAACGCTCTGTTTGCGAACATCAACAAATGCTCAGAAGATCATCGGAAGATATGATCCAGAAAGGGAGCCATCTACTCCAGCCTAATGCTCATTTAATATGGAGTGAGGCAAAGTGGAAATGTGTTCTGTGTCAGACAAATGTGATGTGAATTTCCTTTTAAAAAATATGGATGGAGAGGGACCATCCGGCTTGTTATCAGTGTCTCTGATAGTATGGGGGTGCATTAGTGTGCAACTGTTTGCCCTGGAAGAGCAGAACAAACACCTGCACTGTTCCTTCAGAGTCGCCTTGCCTCAAAACAATATCAAAATGCAAAAATGCTTCATTTTCCCTGTTAAAGCTGAGATTCCCCGCATGTACTTCATCTTGAATCCTTCACAAAGGAACAAATAAAAACATTGCTTGTCTGTTAACAATGCTCCTCTTGTTCTTCTTCAGAAAGTTTGAACATGTTTTCCATATCAATGACAGATGGCTCTGTATTCGAAAAAAAAAAAGAATCACAGCACTTTAGTAAACACCAATACATCTGACAATCTGTGCTACTAACATTTTTTCTGTATTTTCAATTTTATTTTAAACAACAAAGATGACATTTTAAGACAGAATATGTTTTTTTTCTTCTTCTGTTATTTTTCTGCCACATCGCATTATAGTCTTGTTGAATCTTTGTCCTGCACAGCTGCTGTACACTGCTTTTCAGTGTGTCACATGATGACTTTGCAGTAAACAATACAGTGAATGACATTTCCGCCTAAGTTTTTAAACAAGTCTAAGAATGGCTAACTTGTCTGCCTTTCTCATTTTGCACTTGGCACTGCCTTTTAATGGCACTACGTTGAGTCTGTTCGGCCTGTTCCTGAGTCTCTGCCTCAACACCAGCCCCAGGCCCCCGTCACAAAGACTGTTTCTAAATCAGCTGCAGTTTTATCTCTTCCTGAATCAAAGAATGTACTTCCTGCTCTACAAATTGTTTCTGAATCACAGCCTACAAACAAAGTCGGACAGGTTTGAGTCACCTGACCTTCCCTATCTTCCTGAATTTCACTGACACCTCCCATCTTCTTGAGTCAGAGTCTGCTGCCGTCCTTGTGGCTGTTACAGAAACTGCTCCTAAATAAGATTTCTTTTACAAAAGGCCCTTGGGTTGACTGACATGAAGAGAGCTTCTGCATCTGTTCATCATTTAGCTTCCAGCCTCCTTCACACATGCCATGATAGTCAATGCAACTGCCATTAACTCCCAGCACAAGGTGCTTCTGTCATTCACACTAATGTATTATCCTGTTCCAGGGCCATCTTAGCCATTATTGGAAGAGGTACCATGGTCACTGCCTTCTAGTACATCCCCAGTTTTACATCCCAGATACCAGCACAGAGAAAGGGTTTGCAGGTGGGCTAACAGATTCACTTGAACCAGCCAGTTGGTGGAGTGATTTATCTTCTTAACTCTGCCTCAACTGCATGAATAATCACACGTTTGCCAAACAGTAGGGAACAATCAGAGGTACCTTCTCCCAAAAACCCTGCCAGGTAGACTAGTTCTCTTCTGATCTTCCCAACAGGCCATGTCACAAACGTATTAGTGCTTAAAACTGCATTAGACAGAGTAAAGCAGCAATGAAAATACAATTAACTTGGCATCTGTCCACTGTTATCTGTCTGCTACATATCTCCTGCTCGTCTTCGTCTCCTTGGCAAGCCCGGAGCTTTGAGACCAGAAGAGCAGAAAAGCAGGCGCATTAGCTACAGGAACAACAGCACCTCAGGGGTTCAGAGACGTTCACGCACAGATCTGTATAGATACAGAACAGCAGTTAAACCGCGTGTTAACAGAGGACAGATGTTAATGCAATGCTCATAATGTGTGTGATGTGCAATATGGGACAGTAAAAGCATTATGAGCATGGGAAAAATCAAACAGTAGAAAAACAACAACTCATAAACTACAAGTCATGCTTACAGTTGTGTAACCTTCAGGTTTCAATTAAGGCTTGGAACTCAGTGTTCAGGGAAAAGGTCCTGTCCTCTGATTTGATTGGTTAACAGGGATTTAGGACCTGAAAGTCAGACAGAGCAATGACTCAGTAAAAAAGGCTCCAACGTGCTTATTTTGCATCACACTTTGATTTGCTTTGTTGGGCTGATACTTCATACATACGACAGGTTGCACCAGCTTTGACGAGTGGCTCCACAGGGGACACTTTTATAAAGGCCTTTAATAAAGAACATTTGACCAATTAAGACCGTTTAAACACACACTGACAGATTTCATTATTATGATGCATATAGGTGTGCACTTTCAGATCAATTTGACAAACAAACCTAGCTTACCTGATAATCTTAAAAGGCTAGGAGTGCTACTGTAGTTTGCATATTTTGACCAAATCCTTTTAGTAAAAGTCTTCACTCTATTTTTTGGGGATTTTTTAAAAACACGTCCAGCAAATGAGAGCATTCACCCCTGTTCACACTGGTCTCCGATTGATCACCACCATTGGACTGTACCAGGAGATACAAATCAGAAAGCTTAGGAGGTGATGAGACACATCTGGAAATGAAAGAAATAAAATTACAAGATAGATTGCTCCAAAGAGGCAAGCTCTTGCGTTCTTATATTATGCCAGGTTACGTGTGCAGTGAGTAATGAAAGCAGTTGCAACATAATCTTATCATGTGACCTTGTTAGATAAATGTCTGCACTGAAAGGCAGCAACAAAGTAGAGAATCAGTAGGTAACCTTGTAAAAATAGTGAGTGTCTATGCTGCCATGCCATCCCTCTGAACCTGCCACAGAGGAAGAGCCTTGACCCAGACAAAACTATCATGAATAGTGTAGTCATAACCAGCAGTCATAACAAAGGCTTATGAGCTGCAACTGAAAAAAGCAACATTACATGCAATATTTCTGTCACCATAATCCAAGAGGGATAAAAAATCGTTTCCCTCTAATGCATCCTTTTACAGTGTAGAGCAGGGATGGGAAACATAAGGCCCAGTCTTGGCCCGGCCTGACAAAGACTCCAATCTGGCCCACTGGACAGCTTTGAAAAATATGAAAGAGGGCATAAATTTTGGACATTTGACTGTATTTTTATGAGCTTTACAGCTTTTCCTACTGATAAAGACCTCCCCCCATGACTATTCTTAATATGCCAACACAATTAAAACACAAGTAAAACAGTTAAGAAAAGTTTTTTCACTATCTAGAAATTTCAGGGGTTTTTTAAATTTTTTTTTAACATTTTAATGTACTTTTTACAGTGGCCCCACATAAAAAACAAAAACAAAAACATATTCTGTGAATTACAGGACAGCCTGGGCAATGGTACTCAAGGAGTCTTACTCATTTCTTTCTTACAAGTTAAGCCCGATTGTTTACACATTCATGACAAATCACGAGCAGGAGCCGAAGTTTTGTCTGTTGCTTACAGCTGTTTGCAGGAGTCTTTACACAGAGATCATCATATTTGCTGTATTAGACAGCAGCAGAAGTCTCCCCTGAGCCTTTCTAAAGTGAGAGCGTTCTTGGAGTTCATGCTCAGTGGTTCGTACATTATTGAAAACTATGACATGATTGGTCGACGTGAAAATGACACACTAAGTGAAAACAAATAAACAAACAAAACACCAAAATAGCAACAGTTTTTGATGTTTTCAGTATGTGACTTGGATAGGAGAGTAACCTTTATTAGAAACTCTGTTTCATGGTTTCCAGATGCTGAGCGTGTCTCACATTACAAAGATTTGAATGATTTCCTGCAATGTTACAGGGTGGTCAGTAGATGGCACTAAATACAAAGGTATAATCAGGAAGCTCGCATCATCAAGTGTTCAAAACTTCGATGATGATGCTCACATAGGGTGAAAAAACACTTTGTGGGAGATACTGGGTGACTGATGGCATTATGTCAGCATGTCTCTTCAGACTAAAAGAATATTGTGAAACTTTAATACTTTAAAAAGGAGCAACATCTTGTGGTGATGAGAGGGTCAAAGTAAAGAGTCTTTCTCCTCCAACCATATATTCAGAATTTAATAAAAAGTGGAGGAGTCCCTAAACATCCACCTGGCTCTTGTGACCTTCCTATGGGGATGAATAGAAGACTCTTGAGAATAAGGGCCTGTGTGTGTGTGTGTGTGTGTGTGTGTGTGTGTGTGTGTGTGAGCGCAGAAAAATTGTTCAGAGTTACAGTTTATCACCACAAACCATACAACTTCCTTCACACAGTGTATTGGTGTGTGTGTGTGTGTGTTTGTGTGTGTGTGTGTGTGTGTACGTCCATGTGTTTAAATACACTGTAGTCTTTCTTCTTATAAAACCCTTGACCTACATTAGCTCAGTTGATAAC
>NW_024582401.1:575822-587473 GCF_018398535.1 Haplochromis burtoni
TGAACGCAGAAAAAAAGGATTTCCTGATGGACTCTGCAAAAGAAAGCAAAAAAGATGTGAAGTGATATTTTGGTTGGGGCTCACACTCACACACGCACACATGGAGCAGTGGATGAAAAAGGGGTAAATCTTATCATTTAGAACCTTCACAATGGGCATAAAGAGCTGCTAATCTGCTTCATCTCCCCGGTCCCTTTGTGCGAGTGGAAATGGACCTTCTGTCCACCGGCAGCTTGTCACCCCGCTCTTTTGTCCTCCGGTGGATGTGATGGCCTGCCCATCACAAACCTCATCTCTCTCCCCCTTTTGTGGGGACCCGCGCATACAGCCCTCAGCTGGAGTCCTATAAGTCCTTTAGGTGTCTTTTCTTTTATTAAATCCTACCTTTTCTCTCATTCTCCTTTATTCTTCTTTGTTTGCCAGAGGCTGCCTGACACGTATGGATTGTAACAGGCGGGGATAAGACGGATGTGTATGCCAATCTAAATCCGTTGATTTAGTGAGAAGAGAATATTGGTGGTGTTAGGAGTGCTACATCCGATCTCATTAGTACTAAGGGCGATCAATAAAGCTTTTGGGTCTGCTGAATGCAGCGTTCACTGAAGGACTGTGCTTTGTGAGTTTGTTCTTTGCCTTGTGCTCACTGGCAGATGACCTTTGCTACCTTTAATACTCACAAATCACCCGTGATCTATTGGGTGGCAGGACTGGCAACCAAGACAGCCTCTTCATATAGTGGATTTAGTCTGGCAAGCATCTACTTTGCTTTTCAGCAAGGTGCTTACTCCAAATTATATACTTACAGCACCTGATGACTATGAGCCTGTTTTTAAAGAGGCAAGCACTTCTGTCAGAACCAACACTCAGTTAAAAATCACATGCAAATATACAAATACAGGATATTTACAGGCCATTTACATGCAGAATTTCTCCCTGAAAAGACAAGCGTGCCAAGTTTTTTTTATTTTTTTGGTTAAAACATCTGGTCCAGAGGCTTCCTTGCTGACGCTAGTCTGCAGGGAAAAAAGGGAACTTTTCATTCATGAAGTTTTCAACCTGCTCCCTCACTGTGGTACTTGAGCAAACAGCCCCGCCTACAGTTTCTGTGCTGAGTTGTGGTTTGCTCGTGTCACGGATTCTTTGTCATTTTTTTTCTGATGCTTTATAAATGTAGCTCAAGCCTTTTACACAGACGACTAGCTTCCCAGCGCTTGGGTTGATGACCTCCAGAGGAAGCAATGTTCGAAAAAGAGCTTTCCACTTGGAAGGACCTGGACTGAGCTTGACATTGTGTCTCCGAGGTTGAGCTTGAACTATCTGACCCTTGCGGCCCACTGAGAGCAGTTCAGCCACCTTTTCTACAGTGAGGAGAACAGCGCAGAGGATAAGATCTGCTGTCAAACTGCTCTTGACAAACACAAAGGGACTCACTCCACTGCTACTGAACTGAACCCTAGCTACAGTCCTCTATTTAAGGCAAGGGTGGATAGGGTGGATAGGGTGGATGGGGAGGGGGGGGGTGAAAGCCAGCGTGTGAGTGAGAAGTGGTGGAGAAGGACAGAGGAGAGACAGAGAGAGAGGCATTGTGTGAAAGATAACTCAGGTTAAAGGAGCAACAGTGAGCCAACAGTGTGGAGGATCTGTCAGAGACACATTGACAAACAGGTTGAGGCAGAGATGCGTCTTTAGAGAAGATGCACAATCCCAGAAGTAGTCTGTTTACACATTCCTGGTACAACGGAATGAAAAACTACAGCAGGATCTTGTTTCTCCACCCCCCTACACACAAACACATGGATATGCAAGATATGGATGGATATGCAAGCATATTTAGACGTGGTTTCTAAGCTGAAAATGATGTAAATGGCAATCTGTGATGCTGACAGGCACCTGTAAAAAAATCATCTTAGAGTCCTTTTACCACAAGGGGCAGTCCCAGATTGTGGCAACAGGGCAACACATGTAGCTTCCTTAATATGCAGATTATCAGTGCATTAATCAATGAAATGGCTTATCGTGTGTGTTACGCACTCAAACCTCAAGGCTGACATGCATTATGCATAAGATTTTATGACAAACAGTAGAATAAATATTATTGTGTAAGACTCACTGGAGACTATACTGTAGCCATAGTCAATGCTTTGTAGCAAGTAGCAGAATCAATCTAATGAACCCCTTTCCTGCAAGAAGCAATGGTCCGTTTCAGCTTTCTACTAACTATAATAATTATTTTAAAGATGAATTAAAGTGCGGCTGAAAATTGAAGACAAAATAAAAGTAAGATGCAAATACAAAAACACTAAACTGAACGCCCCTCAAGTGGTAAACAAAGACACTGAACCATTTAATGGAGATTACATTTCCAAGGTGGTCCCAGTCTCCACAGCACAGATTGAACAGTCGTCTGCTTTCCCCTCCTTACAGTCACAGATTTCTGGGGGGGTTTCGACATTTTAGCTCTTTGATGAGTAAAACCAGCTCCTCGTGCGCTCCAATGGCCTGCTGCAAATGTCGTGAGGTTGATGTGTTTGACCTTCAGATAATCCAACTTCTGCCAAATCCGCAACACCACAGTGAACAGCAGAGGCTTTAACGTGACCGTGTCTGACTCCGAACGTCACGAGATGGTTGGTGAAGCAGAAAAAAAGGGGGGAAAAAAAGGAAAACCCACATCTTCAATCTCAGTGACTGTGAAATAACTATGGCATGATCCTGGTTGGGTAGCCCTAAACACCCTCAGGTCAACTAATAAAAGAGGTTGGGCATTTATATTATATTATATTTAATAATTATATTAAATATATTAATATTATATTTGTCACATAACTGTCAGGGACTGGGTCTCTGACCCAATGTTTCGAGTTTAGTTTGCATTGTTAGATTACAATAATGTAAAGTTTTTGTGTTAGTTTTTATTTAGGGTTTAGTTGAGTGTTATTCTACTAGTTAGTCTTGTCTTTTGTCTAGTTTGTCTTGTCCTCTATGTTGAATGTTTAAGTTATGTCGGTGTCTTCGTCTTCCTTATCTGTTCCCGTTTGCCTTGTGTGTTTCGCGCCTTCCCAGTCTGTCATGTGTTGTATGTCTGTGTGTTCCATTTCCCATTGTCAAGCTTGTGTTATCATGTTGTGATGGCCAAACCCTTGGCCACACTCTAAAGGTGGTAACTATATTTTTATTTCTTCATTTGAAAACAGTAACACACTATAGTTTCCAGGAACTTTATTGAGTGGTTTGGATACATTTCTTCTATTTGTAACATTGCACATTGAGTTTACTTATGTATTCATACCAGTTCATTACTTTGATTTTTGACTAACTTTTGTCTTTTATTTCTTACCTGCCATCATCCCTGGGAGTTGCTGGACAAAAGATGGAAGCCAGGGTTTGAAACCATTGAATGCAAAGAAGGATAATTGGACCACACCACCACTTCCTGCTAAAGGGAGAATGTGTGTTTTCTTTAATTAAAAACAAAGTAGTTGTACTTAATTAAATATTTGAGTTTAGGGTTTAGTAGTTTTGATTTCCTTCTTTGGTGTTTAGTTTATTAACAAACCAGACTATACTGCATTGTTTGTTGTTTACAATTGCGTTTTGTTTAGTTACCCCTCGTGTGTCATAGTGGTCTGATCAGCCATTACATATACCCTTATGTGTCACTTCATGTCGAGGTCAGTTAAGGCAGTCAGCTGGTTTGTTAAGTTGCAGTTTTGCCTGACTTCAGTTTCTTTGACCTCTTTTATAAGCTCAACATTTATGACCTTTGTAAATATAATTTTTGGGTTAAATAAATGAAAACCCAATTTTTGTAATAATTCCTGTGTGTAATAATGTGTAATAATTAAATTGAATTGAACTGGAGTGAATGGAAGAGACTTAAATAATGGATTTCATGTTCATGTTTATCTATGTTGTAACAGTGACGACTTGAGACATCTGTTTGGCACTATATGAAGAGAATTAAATAAAATTTAAATGAAAATGATATTAACTGTATTTATACATTTTATATTTTTGGATGAGACACTGTCAGTGTGCTGTTATATAACTCAGGTATTTTTAAGGCCTGACTGGTGGCATTGGTGCCCATTGCTTTACTGTGCTGTTGGATGTGTATGTGGGCTATCCCTTGTACCTGACATTTGACTGGGCATCACTGTGTTGCTATGGTATGATCCTGGTAGTTGTTGTTAATAAAACAATAACAAATTCAAATTCAAACATTGCTGCATTCTTCTGTCACTGAGGATTCCAAACCTGCACTCAGTCTCCTCATTACTTTGGTACTGAACAGACAAACTTTGGAGCTCCTGCAAACTTTATTCACAAACTGCAACTATTTTACACAAATCTGCGACTGACAACAAGCACAGAGACTTCAAACAATCACTGAAGTAAGGACTGAAAGATTTACTTTTAAACAATAATGATTAAGACCTTTTTCGTAAGGTTGTTTTCCCTTGATTGCCAGCTGTTACTGTTTTTATCTTCATATCTTTCATATTTGTCCACCTAAACAATGCTTTAATGATACAGTTTGAGAAGTTTGATATGAATTTATCCAACTGACTTGAAAATGAAACTGACAACTGTCCTGTAATCTTACACAGAGAAACCAAATCCTGCGTCTTTGCCTTGACAGACGCCTAAAATGGCTCGAGCTGTGGTAAGTTACCCTTCACTGTGTCTGTTTCTAAACATTAAATCGTGTGAATTTTTAAAGAAAAATCCAACAACAACAACAATAATATGTAACAGAGCAAAACGTCAGATGACTTGAATGTTCCTCTGCAACACAAGATCCCTTTGGCTCAAAGTCTGCCTCCTCCACAGGCAAAGGAGAAGCTCCCACACTCATCCAGTGGAGACTGTTGTGCTCTGGACAATGAAGTTCCCGCTTTCATGTTCAGACCTATCAGCGCACCTGCATGTGAGCTCCCAAGTCCTCCACCTGCTGATGCCAGCTTTCATTCAAAGGACACAAACAAGATCATTCACCCAGATTTGAAAAATGATCGTTCATCCCTGGATGATGAAGTGGCGTTTTTCATGTGTCCTACTGATGTTCCTCTGCCTCCGAGACCTCCACCCACTGCAGAGTTACGTCTCTGCAGAAAGCGCAGATATTCTGCTGCTTTTTCTGTTAATGATGAAGAGGAACATTTGCTCAGCCTAAACGCATGAGGCTGATGAGTTGTGATGTTCCAGTTTCTTCAGTTCCTCCACCTGCTGATGCCAGCTTTCATTCAAAGGACACAAACAAGATCATTCATCCAGATTTGAAAAATGATCGTTCATCCCTGGATGATGAAGTGGCGTTTTTCATGTGTCCTACTGATGTTCCTCTGCCTCCGAGACCTCCACCCACTGCAGAGTTACGTCTCTGCAGAAAGCGCAGATATTCTGCTGTTTTTTCTGTAGGATGAAGAGGAACATTTGATGCCTAAACGCATGAGGCTGATGAGTTCTGATGTTCCAGTTTCTTCAGTTCCTCCACCTGCTGATGCCAGCTTTCAGTCGAAGGACACAAACAAGATCATGCATCCAGATTTTAAATATGATTGTTCATCCCTGGATGATGATTTGGCCTTTTTAATGTGTCCTCTGCCTCTGACACCTCCACCCATTGCAGAGTTAGGTCTGGGCAGAAAGCGCAGATATTCTGCTGTTTTTTCTGTGGAGGATGAAGAGGAACATTTGCCTCAGCCTAAACGCATGAGGCTGATGACTTGGGATGTCTCTAAGTCTCCAGCTGCTGAAAAGAAGATGTTTGCTTTACCGTGTCCTGAAGATAAGAGGTCTGAGTTACCTCTCAGCTCCCCCCAAGGCCATCCACCATCACCGGTCAATAATAATGACACTGACCAGTGTACCATTCTGCTGCCTCCTGAAATCCCAGTACCTCCAAGTCCTGCCCCTGTTGGAGTTCTAGAAACTGTTGACTTTCCTTGTGTTTAAATTAAAATAAGTGTTTGTAGTAATAAATTAATTTTTGAGCAAATACATGTTGAGATGATTCGGTTGCTTATGATGGTTATAATTATCCAAACAGTATTATTCCTAAGAAGATCTTTACTTTTTCTACTTATTTTCTCCATGAACTATTTTGATGTCTATTTTGAAGATCCACTCATATCGTGACAGTATGCTTATTCTCAGTAGAGTGTATGGCCACATCTGAAGAAAGAATAAATTAAAGTCACTCATTAACAACTTACCACATACGCCGGAGCTGAATTCAAGATGTAAGCAGATGTTTCACAGATATCTTGGTTGTCTTTCCATTTCCTACACTAACAGTATCCTGAGAATTGTCTTATACAGCTGATATAAAGGTGAAATTTGATGACTTAATCTAAGCATCATCAGCATCGCCTAACAAAGGCGTGGATAACTGTCTCAAAGTGCTGCCGTGAAATAAATGTCTTTATTTTATCAGCTGCCTGAGCTGAAAGAAGCTTGATTTTACCACTGCCTTAATCTGACTGACAAGCTTCAGGTCAGAGTTCACTTTGACCTCCAGGTTTGTCACAGCTGGTTTAACGTACTGTGCCAAGGTATCTAAATACACATTGGGGGTCTCAGTAGGGCTACCAAGAGATTTGAACCCTGGTGGAGGAGACCTTCTCAATAAAAAAGTGTTTAAAAAAACGTTTACAGGCTGCAGTCAGTATGTGGTGCACTAAGAACAGAGTTAATGGTTTTAAATAAAACATGCAGGTTGTGACAGTTTGACGAAACAATGTCAGATAAGTGTTGTCTTTTGGCATCTTTTACAGTTTTTGATATTGATGCCAACAGTCCTTTAGCATCTGGAATGACACTTGTAGCTTGTTTCCATTCACGCTCAGCTCGACAGCACTTGCGTCTGACAGCCTTCAGCCAGGGGTCAGATTTAGTTTTAGGCTGCCTGGTTCTTAACGGAGCCACAGTGTCCAAAGCAATCTGGTAGGTGGAATAAAACCATGAGCTCAGTTCCTCAGTCTGGCTGCACAAAAACTCCGGGATTTTACAGTTCTGGTTAAAAACTGTTAAAAACTGCTCAGCAGTGGGTCAAAAATACGACAGCGGCGAGCAGCAGCGCGGTTTAACTGAGGTACGGGCAAGAGGAACTTGAAGCATCACAGGACTGTGGTCAGAAAACACAGCATCACAAATCTCTACGTTAAAAACAGAAAGAAACAGAAGAACCATGAGATAAAACAAGATCAAGTGTGCGTCCATGTTCATGTATGGGACTGACTGAATAACACAAAGTTAGAATGCTTAGTCTGTTTTTTAGGCTATTTCACAATATGAAAATAAATAACTTATTAAAACAGGTCATATACACATCCAATAACTAAGTGAAAATGATTGTTTTTGTTTTTTTATTTGCTAATCAAAGTGTCAGTGCAGTCAACCATCGTTTTTGTCCTCGTGCATTAGTTTTGATTTAGTTATCAAGTAAATTTTAATAGTAATTTTTTTACTTTGATGTTTGGGATGTAGGATGATTGTGTCAGTGTGTTTCCACTTGCCCTTTTATTTTCTGTGTATTTAAGTCCGCTGTCTTCCTCTGGTCAGTGCTGGTGCGTTTTCCTCCGTTCACGTTATTCCGGGTTTCAGGTTATCTCCTGATTCTGTTTAGGTCCATGTTCATGTTCATGTTCATGTTTTTTCATCAGAGTTTCTCGCATGCACCTCCTCGGATTCATGTTCATGTTTTTCCTGTCATCGTTGTCATAGTCATACTGAGTTATTCCCAGTGTAGGTTTTAGTTGTCGCCCCTGTTTGCTGGGCCTTGTTTTGTGTTCATGTTTTTTCAACCTAATAAATGGTTTGCTTTTTGTTAAGATTCAGTTCCATCTCTCCCTTGTCTGCTTTCGGGTTCATATTGCAATCACATCAGCCACAGTGACAATAAACTTATTTTGATTTTTAACTTTCTTTATTTTTTCAACAATATTATGTATATATAAACATTTTGCATCTTACAATATAAAGCCTGGATCCTGCACATATTGCACTTTGAACTTGAACTGTGTTGTCTGTTTATTGGAGATTGTACTACTTGAATTCATTATCCTGGTGATATAACACATTAATTCTCCATTTGGAATCAATATAGTATATAATACAGTATCTGTCTATCCATCTATATAGCTATTGAATTGAACTGGAGTGAATGGAAGAGAATTAAATAATGGATTTCATGTTCATGTTTATCTATGTTGTAACAGTGACGACTTGAGACATCTGTTTGGCACTATATGAAGAGAATTAAATAAAATTTAAATGAAAATGATATTAACTGTATTTATACATTTTATATTTTTGGATGAGACACTGTCAGTGTGCTGTTATATAACTCAGGTATTTTTAAGGCCTGACTGGTGGCATTGGTGCCCATTGCTTTACTGTGCTGTTGGATGTGTATGTGGGCTATCCCTTGTACCTGACATTTGACTGGGCATCACTGTGTTGCTATGGTATGATCCTGGTAGTTGTTGTTAATAAAACAATAACAAATTCAAATTCAAACATTGCTGCATTCTTCTGTCACTGAGGATTCCAAACCTGCACTCAGTCTCCTCATTACTTTGGTACTGAACAGACAAACTTTGGAGCTCCTGCAAACTTTATTCACAAACTGCAACTATTTTACACAAATCTGCGACTGACAACAAGCACAGAGACTTCAAACAATCACTGAAGTAAGGACTGAAAGATTTACTTTTAAACAATAATGATTAAGACCTTTTTCGTAAGGTTGTTTTCCCTTGATTGCCAGCTGTTACTGTTTTTATCTTCATATCTTTCATATTTGTCCACCTAAACAATGCTTTAATGATACAGTTTGAGAAGTTTGATATGAATTTATCCAACTGACTTGAAAATGAAACTGACAACTGTCCTGTAATCTTACACAGAGAAACCAAATCCTGCGTCTTTGCCTTGACAGACGCCTAAAATGGCTCGAGCTGTGGTAAGTTACCCTTCACTGTGTCTGTTTCTAAACATTAAATCGTGTGAATTTTTAAAGAAAAATCCAACAACAACAACAATAATATGTAACAGAGCAAAACGTCAGATGACTTGAATGTTCCTCTGCAACACAAGATCCCTTTGGCTCAAAGTCTGCCTCCTCCACAGGCAAAGGAGAAGCTCCCACACTCATCCAGTGGAGACTGTTGTGCTCTGGACAATGAAGTTCCCGCTTTCATGTTCAGACCTATCAGCGCACCTGCATGTGAGCTCCCAAGTCCTCCACCTGCTGATGCCAGCTTTCATTCAAAGGACACAAACAAGATCATTCACCCAGATTTGAAAAATGATCGTTCATCCCTGGATGATGAAGTGGCGTTTTTCATGTGTCCCTACTGATGTTCCTCTGCCTCCGAGACCTCCACCCACTGCAGAGTTACGTCTCTGCAGAAAGCGAAGATATTCTGCTGTTTTTTCTGTAGGATGAAGAGGAACATTTGCCTCAGCCTAAACGCATGAGGCTGATGAGTTGTGATGTTCCAGTTTCTTCAGTTCCTCCACCTGCTGATGCCAGCTTTCATTCAAAGGACACAAACAAGATCATTCATCCAGATTTGAAAAATGATCGTTCATCCCTGGATGATGAAGTGGCGTTTTTCATGTGTCCTACTGATGTTCCTCTGCCTCCGAGACCTCCACCCACTGCAGAGTTACGTCTCTGCAGAAAGCGCAGATATTCTGCTGTTTTTTCTGTGGAGGATGAAGAGGAACATTTGATGCCTAAACGCATGAGGCTGATGAGTTCTGATGTTCCAGTTTCTTCAAGTTCCTCCACCTGCTGATGCCAGCTTTCAGTCGAAGGACACAAACAAGATCATGCATCCAGATTTTAAATATGATTGTTCATCCCTGGATGATGATTTGGCCTTTTTAATGTGTCCTCTGCCTCTGACACCTCCACCCATTGCAGAGTTAGGTCTGGGCAGAAAGCGCAGATATTCTGCTGTTTTTTCTGTGGAGGATGAAGAGGAACATTTGCCTCAGCCTAAACGCATGAGGCTGATGACTTGGGATGTCTCTAAGTCTCCAGCTGCTGAAAAGAAGCATGTTTGCTTTACGTGTCCTGAAGATAAGAGGTCTGAGTTACCTCTCAGATCCCCCCAAGGCCATCCACCATCACCGGTCAATAATAATGACACTGACCAGTGTACCATTCTGCTGCCTCCTGAAATCCCAGTACCTCCAAGTCCTGCCCCTGTTGGAGTTCTAGAAACTGTTGACTTTCCTTGTGTTTAAATTTAAAAAAGTGTTTGTAGTAATAAATTAATTTTTGAGCAAATACATGTTGAGATGATTCGGTTGCTTATGATGGTTATAATTATCCAAACAGTATTATTCCTAAGAAGATCTTTACTTTTTCTACTTATTTTCTCCATGAACTATTTTGATGTCTATTTTGAAGATCCACTCATATCGTGACAGTATGCTTATTCTCAGTAGAGTGTATAGCCACATCTGAAGAAAGAATAAATTAAAGTCACTCATTAACAACTTACCACATACGCCGGAGCTGAATTCAAGATGTAAGCAGACGTTTCACAGATATCTTGGTTGTCTTTCCATTTCCTACACTAACAGTATCCTGAGAATTGTCTTATACAGCTGATATAAAGGTGAAATTTGATGACTTAATCTAAGCATCATCAGCTTAAATGCAAATGAATCCACTGTACTTGAGGTAACCTAACACTGACCATGAACGCCACAATCACTGTGCGCCAGTCCAACACAGTGCTTTACTGTGAACTCACCACAGTCTGCAAACTAAAGTGTTTATCTTCCAGTCCAATCCAATCCATCTTTATTGAGAAAGCACTTTAAAAAACCCAGGACAAAACCAAAGTGCTGTACAGTAAATGAGTTAAGAACAATAGAATAAAACATAACAGTAAGAAAATAAAACACATAATACATAGAAAATTTAAACAGCCCTATATTTAAAAACAAGATAAAACAGCAAAAATAAACTAAAAAAACTCAAACTAAAAACCAACATCTTACAAGGTGTCAAAGGTCAGGGTGAAGAGATGAGTTTTCAGGAGTGATTTAAGAACAGGCAGAGAAGAAGCCTGTCTAATCTCTAAAGGCAGATCGTGTCACAGTTTCAGAGATGCTCAGCAAAAGCACGATGTCCTCTAAGTTTGCGCTCAGTCCTGGGAACATTCAGGAACAGCTGATCAGCTGACCTGAGACAGCGGGTGGGTTTGTAAGACTGTGGCAGCTCAGAGAGTTAAGATGCAGCTAGGTCATGGAGAGCTTTAAAGGCAAATAAAAGAATTTTAAAATGAATGCCAAAAGAAATGGGCAGCCAGTGAAGTGAAGCTAAATTAGGGGAGATGTGCTCAAACCTTCGAGTGCCAGTTAAAACACAAGCTGCAGCATTTTGCACCCTCTGTAAACGAGTAACGTATGAAGCACTGATCCCTATATAAAGTGCATTACAGTAATCCAGCCGAGTGCTAACAAAGGCGTGGATAACTGTCTCAAAGTGCTGCCGTGAAATAAATGTCTTTATTTTATCAGCTGCCTGAGCTGAAAGAAGCTTGATTTTACCACTGCCTTAATCTGACTGACAAGCTTCAGGTCAGAGTTCACTTTGACCTCCAGTTTGTCACAGCTGGTTA
>NW_024582401.1:593175-647199 GCF_018398535.1 Haplochromis burtoni
AACTGTTGACTTTCCTTGTGTTTAAATTAAAATAAGTGTTTGTAGTAATAAATTAATTTTTGAGCAAATACATGTTGAGATGATTCGGTTGCTTATGATGGTTATAATTATCCAAACAGTATTATTCCTAAGAAGATCTTTACTTTTTCTACTTATTTTCTCCATGAACTATTTTGATGTCTATTTTGAAGATCCACTCATATCGTGACAGTATGCTTATTCTCAGTAGAGTGTATGCCACATCTGAAGAAAGAATAAATTAAAGTCACTCATTAACAACTTACCACATACGCCGGAGCTGAATTCAAGATGTAAGCAGACGTTTCACAGATATCTTGGTTGTCTTTCCATTTCCTACACTAACAGTATCCTGAGAATTGTCTTATACAGCTGATATAAAGGTGAAATTTGATGACTTAATCTAAGCATCATCAGCTTAAATGCAAATGAATCCACTGTACTTGAGGTAACCTAACACTGACCATGAACGCCACAATCACTGTGCGCCAGTCCAACACAGTGCTTTACTGTGAACTCACCACAGTACTGCAAACTAAAGTGTTTATCTTCCAGTCCAATCCAATCCATCTTTATTGAGAAAGCACTTTAAAATACCCAACAACAGAATAAAACTTAACAGTAAGAAAATAAAACACATAATACATAGAAAATTTAAACAGCCCTATATTTAAAAACAAGATAAAACAGCAAAAATAAACTAAAAAACTCAAACTAAAAACCAACATCTTACAAGGTGTCAAAGGTCAGGGTGAAGAGATGAGTTTTCAGGAGTGATTTAAGAACAGGCAGAGAAGAAGCCTGTCTAATCTCTAAAGGCAGATCGTGTCACAGTTTCAGAGAAGCCTCAGCAAAAGCACGATGTCCTCTAAGTTTGCTCTCAGTCCTGGGAACATTCAGGAACAGCTGATCAGCTGACCTGAGACAGCGGTTGGGTTTGTAAGACTGTGGCAGCTCAGAGAGTTAAGATGCAGCTAGGTCATGGAGAGCTTTAAAGGCAAATAAAAGAATTTTAAAATGAATGCCAAAAGAAATGGGCAGCCAGTGAAGTGAAGCTAAATTAGGGGAGATGTGCTCAAACCTTCGAGTGCCAGTTAAAACACAAGCTGCAGCATTTTGCACCCTCTGTAAACGAGTAACGTATGAAGCACTGATCCCTATATAAAGTGCATTACAGTAATCCAGCCGAGTGCTAACAAAGGCGTGGATAACTGTCTCAAAGTGCTGCCGTGAAATAAATGTCTTTATTTTATCAGCTGCCTGAGCTGAAAGAAGCTTGATTTTACCACTGCCTTAATCTGACTGACAAGCTTCAGGTCAGAGTTCACTTTGACCTCCAGGTTTGTCACAGCTGGTTTAACGTACTGTGCCAAGGTATCTAAATACACATTGGGGGTCTCAGTAGGGCTACCAAGAGATTTGAACCCTGGTGGAGGAGACCTTCTCAATAAAAAAGTGTTTAAAAAAACGTTTACAGGCTGCAGTCAGTATGTGGTGCACTAAGAACAGAGTTAATGGTTTTCAATAAAACATGCAGGTTGTGACAGTTTGACGAAACAATGTCAGATAAGTGTTGTCTTTTGGTATCTTTTACAGGTTTTTGATATTGATGCCAACAGTCCTTTAGCATCTGGAATGACACTTGTAGCTTGTTTCCATTCACGCTCAGCTCGACAGCACTCGCGTCTGCCAGCCTTCAGCCAGGGGTCAGATTTAGTTTTAGGCTGCCTGGTTCTTAACGGAGCCACAGTGTCCAAAGCAATCTGGTAGGTGGAATAAAACCATGAGCTCAGTTCCTCAGTCTGGCTGCACAAAAACTCCGAGATTTTACAGTTCTGCTTAAAAACTGTTAAAAACTGCTCAGCAGTGGGTCAAAAATACGACAGCGGCGAGCAGCAGCGCGGTTTAACTGAGGTACGGGCAAGAGGAACTTGAAGCATCACAGGACTGTGGTCAGAAAACACAGCATCACAAATCTCTACGTTAAAAACAGAAAGAAACAGAAGAACCATGAGATAAAACAAGATCAAGTGTGCGTCCATGTTCATGTATGGGACTGACTGAATAGCACAAAGTTAGAATGCTTAGTCTGTTTTTTAGGCTATTTCACAATATGAAAATAAATAACTTATTAAAACAGATCATATACACATCCAATAACTAAGTGAAAATGATTGTTTTTGTTTTTTTATTTGCTAATCAAAGTGTCAGTGCAGTCAACCATCGTTTTTGTCCTCGTGCATTAGTTTTGATTTAGTTATCAAGTAAAATTTAATAGTAATTTTTTTACTTTGATTTTTGGGATGTAGGATGATCATTTTCATTTCTGTCTAACGCTGTGACATCTTCTTGTTCCAGCATGATTTCTTTCTCATTGACATTTGATGGGTTTTCAAGGTGTTCCATTAACATTACATCATATGTGCGTGACTTGGGGCATGAACCAGAAATATGCAAGCCTCGTGGAGGTTTTTTGTCTCTAAATGATCAAAATTAAAAATCTCGGTATCATCGGGACCTCATCCATCTAGTCGAGGAGCTGACCGCGGTCTAGACTACACTAAGCAGCAGCTAGTATGTACAATGCATCACTATGAGACATAAATGCACACTTAGTGTGATGTATTCTTAACAACTTTGAATGATGGAGTATGAAGTGAGAGGCATTTAATGAACTGGAAGTGCTTCTCTGAGCCCTCACACACCCAAGACAGATTAGGAAGAGAGGGGAACCACCTTGCTGCATGAGTAGCTCCGCGGTCAGGTTGACTTCCACATGGTTTGCTGGGGATGCTGCCAGGGAGGAGAATGTCAATTTTACAAGAGCGTCTCGTTCCTCTGGGCTGGAGGGTGGCGGATAAAGCTTTGGTGCATTACCGTGAGGCGAAGGCCATCCATCACAGCTTTGTGTGTGTGTGTGTGTGTGTGTATGTGTGTGTGTGTGTGTGCACAGTATCTGCATGTGCTGACTGCATGCAGGTAGTGCTGCACTCCTCTAGGCTGTTGTAGTGTGGTTATAGGAGTGGATGAGGGTGGGGAGTGCTGGGCCTGGTGGATAGATGCGGATCCAGAGCATCTGGAGACAAGGACTCTCACTGGTGTTGAGTGGGGGCAGGTTATTTATTCAGCTGGGGGTCGTGGGAATACTTGAAGCATCTTCCCGCTGATGAAGAACTGTTGCTTTCAGTTACATTGCAACGTGGTGGCACATATTTGGTGTCAGAGGCTGCTTTGTCTTGCACCACACATAGCTATAATAACGCAGAAAGAGACCTGCACACATGCTTATACCATACACTTACACACAGAACATATAATGTAATATTCATGAGTAGCTGGGGTTTCTCAACAGATTCAAGACTCAGCAGTAGACAAGACGGTGCAACACTTTGTCTCCCACTTGAAAATACCAAGTTAAAAAATATATATATTTTGGACATAAATGGCTGTGAAAGCAGCTCAGAGCTAAATTTATATGCGCATAATTTGCAGAAGCTTTTGTATTTTCGCTTCTGTTGGAGGTGATCCACTCAATACAGAAGCACACAAGTGCAGAGGCGCTTCTCCTTCTTGGCAAGGTGCTGCGAGAGAGAGAGAGAGAGATACTGTAGTTTGACCTGCTGAACTTGTGCTGCTTAGCATACCATGCTCTCTGGGGCTAACATACAACACCCATGCAAATTCTGTTCCCGCACAGCCCCACGCCCCCTCTTGTTTCCATAACAACCGAAGGTGCGGGAGAAAGGCCTCGGCCTGGGTGGGAGGACACCTGGGGGACTAAAACCTGTGCGTGTGCGCGTCCACAGCTCCAACAAGCAGGTCTGTACATGCAAAAAAACTAAAGAACATAAACTAAACGCAACGCGTGCAGGTGGAGTTGTGCACGCCCACCCACTCATCCAGCTACTCTTGTTGTTATCCCTTCCCCAGGTGGGTTAGAATTGGAGGCAGGTGGCGCATGCTCCCCAGTCCCCATCCTCTAAGGTGTTATTACTGTTACAAATAATCCCATGATGACGCCAAGTCCAAACTGTATCAAAAATAAAGCGGGGATATTGATTTGATTTCTGCAGCGTTTGGATTTGCCTGCTATTTGTTGTTCTTTCCTCTGTATATATGAACACTGCAGCGCTGGTTCGTTGTGTGTGGCCTTGGTCATGGGAGGAAGGCCTTTTTTTGTGCAGCTTGCTTATTCTACTACAATGTGTTTACTTGACTTGATACTCCCAGTGGCCTGATGGTTGTTATGTCTCAAAGGGCTCCAAACTGCACTTTGAGGGGGAGTGATAAGCAAATCGAGCCGGCCTCTTTCCTGCCTCTTTTATTTGGTTACATGCAGAACAATTGTTCCATTTGTGTAAACTGTTTTTTCTGCTTTTTCTCTTCCCTCTCGACGTCACCGCACGAATATTTGCGAGCACGAAAGCTTGTGTGGGAGCGTGGCGGTTTGAAGCCGGTGCAAATGTGAGATTCGCTCCGTGATGTAATAATTCAGGTGAAAAACAATGCAGAGAGGAATGCAGCGAGCTAAATCTCTCCCGTGGATCTGCCGCCGTGGCATCATTCGGGGAGAGCCCGTGCGACGCGCGTGCTGGTATGAGGGAGGGTGTTTGTGAGGGGAGATAGGAGAAAGAGAAAGAGAGAGAAAGAGAGAGGGGGATAGCTAAGCTTGGTGGTGTGAATGATGTTTAACTGGAGCTCAGCAGAGTTGAATGAGGCTGTAAATCTGCTCTCCTCCTGGGTGCAGTTTTTCTAGAGCGCTATGGTACAGAGCTATCACAGAGAGACGGATGTCACCACATTACAGTCCTACACACACACACAAACACACGCACACTTTTTTCCTCACCTCCTACAAGGCATAAAATATAACCCATACCATCAACAGCAGCCCACTCAGAGGATTGAGGGCATACACAGAGCACAGAGCTCCATCCCACATTAACCAAACAGTGAGAGCTCTCCCTCTCGAGGCTTCACATCGACACCGGCCTCGCTGGCACATAATCTTTCTCTGCCACATCGCTTTTCCTCACAGCTTACACTGCCTATGATGAAATCGTAAAGAAGGAAAACAACAGTCGCTGAGTGACAGCTGCAATTTCATGCCATAATGGAAATCAGTGTATTGGATAGATAAGATGAAGGATGGGAATAGTTGTTGTAAGGTCAGTGTTTTTGTTGCTTTTTTCTCCCTGTTGAGATAAATGTATCTATTATATGTCCAAGTGTATTATTTACAGCATGACTGTGGCCATGGAGTTATCACTGAAGGGGGACTGAATGTGGAAAGGCATTAATGCAAACATCTGACAAATAAAACATAATGAAGATATTAAAGTTAGTTGAATGTGAGCACTACTGGGTGCATGTGAGCATAATTAGGTTTACATAACTTAACAATCATGGCTTCTGATAGATTTGGGAATTTTTTTTGTTTTTTCTGTGCTTTTTGTGACTAGTTTGACTGAAGTTAAGATTTTCCACTAATATGGAATCTTGAATGAGCCTAAATTTAGGAAAAATAAACTGATCTGCGAGGATTTTCACACACAACCATCTCCAGAGTTTACCATCTGAAAACGAGAAAATAGCCAGTGAGCGGCAGTTCTCTGGGAGAAACTGCTGTGTTGATGTCAGAGGGCAGAGTTGACATCAATGGTCAGGCTGCTTCAAACTGATTGAAAGGTAACAGTAGCTCAAATAACCACCTGTTACAACCAAGGTATGCAGAAAATGCGCAGTGCATCAAATCTTAAAGCAGATGGGCAACAGCAACAGAAGACCACAGCGGCACCGCTCCTGTCAGCTAAGAACAGGAAACTGGTGCTTGAGGTCTTGATTTCTGTGCAACATTCTGATAGTAGGACCTGAATTTGCTGTAAACAACATGAATGCATGCATCCTGCTTTGTATCAGTGGTTCAGACTGCTGCTGGTGATGTAACGGGGTGGAGGATACATTCTTGGCACGCATTGGCCCCCTTAGTACCAACTGAGCATTGTTTAAATGTGGCAGCTTACCACATTGTTGCTGACCATGTTCATCTCTTTATGACCACAGTGCACTCACCTTCTGATGGCTGCTTCAACAGAACAACACCCCATTTCAAAAACCTAAAATCCCCTCGAACTGGTTTCCTTAACTTCACATGTCCACAGTGACCAGTTCTCAAACTAACAGAACTCCTTATGGATGTGGTGGAACGGGAAATTCACATGATGGATATTCAGCCGAGAAATCTGCAGCAACTGTGTGATGCTGTCATGTAAATATGGATCAATCTGAGGAAAGTTTCCTCCTTGTTGAATCTATGCAACACATAATTTTGGTTCTGATGGGAAAAAAAGCTCCAACCATGACCAGCAAGGCGCACCTAATAAAGTGGCTGTATGCTTCTTTTTGTTAAACATATGAAACACGCAGTAAGGCATTTGACAAATATTAGACCCGCCCCCAGCAGTCAAGCATGAGCTTCTGCTGGTGTATGGGAGCACCATTTGGACAAACCACATGCAGCACACTGTGATACTATAAACAGTGATAACAATAATGACACGTTGTTACGGTTATGATTACATTTGCTAATGATTATTTTGAACAACGCAGCAAAATATGAGGGGCTGAGAGGTGATCATATTATCTATATATGGCTATGTTAGTAGGATGTGGCCCCTGGGAGATTTATAGTAAATGTGGAAGTTTTAAATATTTCAAATATTTTATCGCAAATACCAAACGGGAGCATTTACAGAACAAAACTTTGATGCTTTTACATTTCACCTTTTTATTTACTGCATATCTGCCCACATCACACCATCGTCATCAGAGGAGAAGTGTGGTGGGTGTTCCCGACACAGCTGCTTGGTAAACACACGTTACTTACTAATTTGATTCAGATGAGGAGATTTAAGTGCAGAGCCGGGGAGACTTGGGCGGTTGTTTTTTCGACGGGTAAAATCGTCAATTATTTTGGAACAGATTGGTCTCAAAGTGCAATTGAACTTGATTATTGGCTCAATGGAAAATGTAATGAAAAAGCCCTGATTTGAAAGGAAAGTTATGAGAAGGCTATTTCAATTGCTCTAGAAAGCCTAAACTGGGATACCAGCACCCCGCACCAAACACACTCAACAGGCTCAGACACTCTGACGTTTTCTTTATTTCTTTATTTTCTTTCTTCTTTTTTTTCCCTTTTAATGACAGTGAGCGCGAATCGTGATGAGCACAGCTGTTTATTTGCCTTTTTCCCCTGAAATCTGCTCCAGCTGCATTCTTTAAAGCGTCATGCCTTTGTCACTGTTAATTGATTACCACTTCTCATGAAATACAACTTTGTTTTTTTCAATTCTATTATTGACACGCTTGTTCAAATAATTACAGTCTTAACTGCTCAGCTTTGTTGAAATCATTTGACAGATACAGAGTGAAGAAACAGTCTACGGTGCCAGCATCGAACAGATTATTACAGATGCTTTTAAGATTATCCAAAGGAAGAAAAAAAACCCACTCAAATCCTGACAGCCTGTCAGGGATGATTGCTCAACTAACTGCTTTCCTTTTTGTGACTGACAGATACGTTTTAGCTGTTTTTTTCCCCTCTCGGGTTCAAGAGTTCACAGCGATTAAGGTTTCACAGAACTTACTTGAACTGTTTTAAGAGCTAAGTTAAAACTTAAACCATCATCATCATCCTGCAGTTTTCGAGTATCAATGGTGATCACTCTTCTATTCAAAAGTCATTTTGGTTGGACCAACCAACTAAAGTAAGTTATTGGTTGCTATAATTGATAGAAAATTTGCCAGACCTCTGGGGTCTGAATTGATAGTAAGGCTGACCCCAATACAAAAATAGAACTTTTATCTAATTCAACATAATATCAATCATATCAAAGATCTCCTTGGGCAAAGTGAACTTACTCATTTAAATCTATTTGAGCCAGACAATAGGTCTACAGACTCAAAGTTCGACTGATTTCATTTAATAAATTGGGCCAAGCATCTTCCATACACTGTATATAAGAGATGGAGGTATTTCTGAGCTCTTCATTTTGTAGCCTCCACTTTTACAGCTGGCGCCAACTTGTTATTTTGGACACAGAAGTGATCACATTTAAATTCAGTCCAATTTAATTAAAATTTATTTATATAGCACCAAATCACAGGAACAGTCACCTCAAGGCCACAATCACACGATCTCCTGTGAGCACCTACTTGGTGACGGTGGGAAGGAAAAACTCCCTTTTAACAGGAAGAAACCTCCAGCAGAACCAGGGGCAGGGAGGGGCGGCTATCTGCTGTGACCATCTGGTTATTAGAAGAAGGATGCAAGTTATCAAGTAGCTAGCTAACACCAACTTTGAGGCTTCTTAATACAAAATCCACACAATCAATGTGTGGGGTCCATCTTTTATTTACAGTTCATAGGTGAAACCTAGGTTACGGTTTTTGGTCTAAGTGACCAAAGTAGCCTACCTCACTCAAAGAGCTAATAATGTAAAACTCTAAGGGTTAATACCCTCTCTACAGCTGTTATGAAGAGGAACATCAGGAATAGAGATCAAAGTATTTTATGTACCAGTCAGTAAACGTGTATTTCATCTGTGAAACTGGTTATGGTAACATTAGAGTCCATAGGGCATCAACTTGCCTTTGGAGTCACCCTCACGTGGCCATTTGCGAGTCTTATTTTTCAGCCCTGGAACTTTCTGCTTGTTTTAAGTATTTGATCAAACAAAACAGTGGTTAAAACAGCAAATAACATTTCTCCTCAAGGAATAATCCCACTGGCATCTGATGTCAAGCACTTGAAGTGCAACACCTTCAATCAAGCTCAACCAACAACACTCCAGACAGATGGTTAGGGCTGACTGTGAGAGGCCTCCCACCATGCCCGATAACAAGTTTCCCTGGCTATATAGGGCAACTGTGAGTGTAAACACACCAGCCTCAAGTGGAGAGAACAGGTGGCCTGCCACACAGGACCGCTGGTCATGTTGCGAGTCCACAACAAAAGTTCAGTTATGTGGAAATGCCTGAGTGTCTTAATAGTGCGATACAGTGCGAGTGGCTCAGATCTGATGATGGGGGCTATAGCAGAGCTGTGATACTTCTGGGAAATCAAATCTGAACCAAAATGTTGCTGCTGAGCAAAGGCGGCTCGAGGCATTAGCTTTAGTCTAGTGGGAGGAACATACAAGCGAAAACAAAACCTAAAACCAGACCATCAGTGATGCGTTCCCTTGTCAAGAGGCCTCAAAATTGCCTCAAATGACACTCGATATCTTTTTTTTATCAAGTTAATTTCCTCCTTTCTGCCTCACAATGATAGGACTGCTGGCCTAGTTTGGACCTCTGAAAGGAGCCTTTTCCACCCCAATCATTTCCTCCATGTATTTGTTTTCGGAAGCAGCATCCTCTGGAGGCGGGCAGATGATAATGTCACAGAGGAAGGAAAATGATGGTTTGCCTGCTGTTTGTACAAGACTTTGGCATTTGTTGTCACTGGGTCTGGCATCACTGGCAGGCACACTGCCACCGAACCCCCCCCACTCCCCCACCCCCACTCGGCCTAGCCTTCATCCACCCTCCCCGCAATGACCCATATAGGTGCTTTGAATTGCTTGGCAGGCTCGAGAAGATTTATCTGGGCCCCCCTCCCAGAAAGACCACTGGGATTTAAGCATGTGGTGGTGGTTCGAGTGCAGCTAAACATGTAAGCAGGTTGTCAATTTTGACTCGTGTACGTTTGTGCGTTTGTGTCTGTGCATCGCTGCTGCAGTTTGTGACAGCTCTTTGGATGCAGTTGAAGGAGATATGCTGTCTAGTCTCCAGGTGTTCTTTTTCAGACACTCACTGAAGGAGTTGTGTGTTTTTTTGATGTGTGAATTACTTTTGGTGAGGTACATTCTGTTCTCTTAATATCCTGGATGAGTAAATCGAAAGCTGTTTAACAGGATAACTGCATTTAAAACCCCAAAAAGCTGATTTAAACAGGCCTCGTAAAGTTGGGCCATCATGAGAATCTTTTATCAGGCAACGTAAAGAGAACAATAATTAAGTTAGAAGACCAAAGAAAGTTTCCTCCCCGACTGTGATGACTAATACTCTGACTTCTCTTTTCCACCCTTCTTGCATAATCCCCCAGATTAATTAGCTGTGTGTTTGAGTCACTTCCTGTAGCGCGACCCTCAAATAGGCTCCCTTCTCTCAATCTGGCCTATCCACTTATAGGGCGCCAGAGCGTTTTCCCTTTGAAGACCGCTCGGGCTTCAGAGGCAACAAAACTCTCTGATCTGGCGGCTAAAGGAAAGGGCTCCTGCAGCGTGCCGTTACAGGCTGATAAAAACTTAGAAAGAAAAAAAGAACAACATTTGGGTAACACACACACACACACTCAGAGGGGGGAAAAAATTAAGAATGATTTGGTAGTGAAAACAAGAGGCAGCATGGAACAATGACAATCTGGCTCCTTTGGTAATTTCCTGTCGGCATTCATTCGTGTGATGTGGTCGTGACTGTTCTGCCGGGATCAATCAAACCTGCGAGCAGATGGCATCGCACTCCTCCAGCGGACTGGGGATTGTCTGTGAGGATGTTTTTTCGTAGTTTTTTTTCTTTCAGAGATGGTAATTGGCCCGCTATGTCACGGACCGGAGCATCCCAACAGCCGCTGCCATTGCCACCATGCAGCAACAACACCTTTCGTTATGCTTAGCACAGCTCATAATGTCCTACCCATGCTGCAGGCTGCATTTCTTTTAAAACTCCAGCTTGTATTAAGCACGGCTGTAATTAATAAGGTGCGACTACAATGAGCTCGGACGAGGGAAAAACACATTTCAGGAGCAGCATTTTCATTTATCCAAGTTTGCCCCGCCCCCTGCGGACCACTTTGGCTCCCTTACCACACGCACCCACGAGGCCTAGATAAGTCAAACATATCTCCTTCTGGATCGGAAACTGCGTTTGCTAACAGGGTTTGCATTTAGGTGAAGAAAGCTTATGTAGATAAATGGAACCGTGTGTGGGAGCCTCAGCAAGCTGTATAAAAGAGAAACAAAGTAATTGCATGTGTACTGTATGAGTCTGTGTGTGTGTGTGTGTGTGTGTGTGTGTGTGTGCGCGCGCGCGTGTGTGTGGCTGAGACACCGGGCACTTCAAAGCTTTGATGTTGGAGCTCCTAAATGAGGGCCACCAGAGGTCCAGACTAATGGGACATCATGGGGAGATTAGAGGCCAAGTGTAGCAGGCTGACAACACAGTATTATGTGTGTGTGTTTGTGTGTGGCAGAAATAGAGAGCAAGAACACGAGTTTGTGTGTGTTGCTCCTTGCGTGTACTCCTTTTGCAATTAAAAGTGAAAGTTTTGGCTCCAAGTCTGAGAGGGAGTTTGCAGGAAGTAATTGGACAGGAAGCATCAAGTTGTGGCCACGAGCATTCCGGTGCTCATGCCAAGATTTCGACAAAAAAATGTAAAAACGCGTCAGAGTTAAAGAAATCATCAGTTTATTCGTTATGGTATAAATCCTTTATTAAATAATCATAACAATAATTATAATAACAATCATAAAAAGAGCATTTCTGTACAAAGACCCCTTTAAAACAACAACAACAGCAGTCCTAGCAGTGCGAAGGGTTAGGGGTGTATGTGTTTGTGTGTGTGTCTGTTTGTCGGGGGGGGGGGGGGGGGCTGTCCTTTCTGGTGTTTGTTTCATTTGGTCCTCCCGGGCTGAAGGGGGCACTGTGACTGTCGCTGGCAGTCTCAACTTACTGTATCCGATACTGGCTCCAAAGGCAAGCTGGATCCCCGAGGCTCCAAGGCACTTTGAAAAGAGTCAGTGGGGGTCCAGAGATGTGGGCCTCAGAGGAGAGAGAGAAAGAGACAGCGAGTAAGGGTGGATGGGATATGATGCTGAGTGCGAAAGTGTGAGAAGCCATCGTTCCCTTTAATTTCTAGATTCTGCCATACTCTCGGTGTGCGCGCATGTCCAAAGTTTCTCGAGTTTTTCAGAGAGGAAAGACGCGTATTTGTGTTCTGTATATACATCCGTATATACAAGGGAAGTGCGTGGATGTTTGTGTCCGTGGACGGGGAATTTTAAAGGCCTTCACTCCCATCTTCTCATGGCTTACAAGTCCAATCCAAGCATGTGCGACAAGACCTTTTTAAACTGTTTAAAAAAAATGCTGCAACAGTAAAAATTAACACACGCACAAAAAAATTAATCACAAAATAGGCCGCGACTAGCCAGTAAGTTGAGGTGGGACCGGGGTTCCGGTGTTGGTGTGTGTCGGTGGGGGAGGTGGGTGGCGGGAAAAAAGAGGGGATAGGTCCTTTAAATCATGGCTTTTGAGGTCCACGTGTAAAAGAGAGCGAGAGAGATCCTCCTCTCTGGTCTCGATGTCTCCTCAACGTTCCTTTTTTCAACATTTCCACCAACAGTTTGCTTTTAAGGCGTTGTTGTGTGTCCGGGCACACAGTCAGTCAGTCGATTGAGAAGAGCTGTGTCTGACTGCATTTGTTTTTGATCCCATTTGCTTTTTTTTTGTCTTGAGAGAACATCGCCCCTACGAGGGAGAGGCAGGGGATTTTTTTTTTAGTGCGCTGTCAGTCATAGTCTCTTATAGCCTCTCTTTCCTTCTCTTTCTACAGTGCTTCACACTCTTACCAGCAATCCATAGGTTGCACCAACCAAAGCTCCTTGACCTTTTACCATTAACCGCAATGTAAACGTGACCTTCTCTTTGACAGGAATCGGCAACAACAGTCTCCGACAACTAAATCTAACAAGACATCTCTGCCAGTAAAATAATGTGTTTAAAAAGCCCCCCTCTCCCTCCCCCCCCACAACACCTACAAAACACACCCCCCCCCCCACACCTTCCCATGCACACACACACACACACACACACACACATACACACAAAAATACACACACACACAGGTAAGAGTTCACCATAAGAAAATAAACAAACACACAACACATTCCTTTGCTTCATTAAAAAAACAAAACATATCTGCCAGACTGGGTAACAGGCCAGAACTAAAACATTAAAACAGAAAGTGATTGAGCAGTGAGACAAACTCGAGGGGCGTCGGTGACTACATAGACCACAGACTGTCAGGAACTAAGAGGATAACTGAGGCTGATACGTAGAGAACAAAGGAGCCAACGGTCCACACCAAGGAGCTAACTTCTAGGCCACTGTGTTCACACGTGATCCAAAAAACAAAAGAAAAAAAGACGCTTTCTAAGCACGTTCCTAACCTACCACCTTTCCAACACGATGTGTCTGCCTCGCTGTTTGTGTAGTTTACAGTATCCACTTTCAAAACTAGACCTCATACAAATCTATGATGCATCTATAAACATTTCTCTGTTGGTGGACCAAGAATCTGTACTTGATATGTGTAGATATTTACTTTTTAAGCCCAGAACGGAACAGTCCATCAGTTTTTTACTCAGTGGTTCATTTTGCCATAAAACTACCAATACTGGACTGTGCAATGCTTTCCGAAACAGGAAAACAAGTTCTCGTTTGAGCTCGAAAGTGGCTTTCTCGTTGCCTGTGCATCCTGGGATCTGCGCTGCTGAGGAATAAAGTGAACTGAAGCAAAATGAAGAAGATAGCGGGAGGTTTTCACAGCGTGACTGTCATCCCTCTCTTTCTTTCCATCTTCCTTTTCCTTTTCGAATCGCCTTTTCTTTCTCACGCCTCGGTGCAGCAGCGCTGTTGGTTGAGTTTGACCTTGTGCTTGAGGCCGTCGTAGAGTTCGAAGTTGTAGTTCTCCAGGGTGGTGGAGGAGCGGGACGACAGGCCGCTGTAGGAGCAGGTGCAGTACAGCAGGAGGCCGGCGCACACCGCTCCGAGCAGGACGCCCAGAGAGCTCATGACGATGATTGTGACCAGTATGGGGTCAAGGGTGTACAGCCACGAGTTGTCCTTTTCTGAGACACGCGTGACTGGAGGCTCGGATGACGGTGATGCCGTGTTCCTCTCTGGGAACTGTAAACCTGTGACAAAAACGGGAGGTTAGTATGATGACAGGCAAGGAGTGGTTGTATAAACCTGTTATCGTTATTGAATTATTGTAGAGATTGCTACAGTTAATGATGATATACATGACATGGGGAGGTGGGTTGCAAAGTGGCTTGGAAAAATCATCTTAAATACGAGATTTTACAATTACATGTAAACTGCTATTAATGAGATCAGGTGATCTGTCAGGAGTGCAGGTAAACTTGACTTCCTGACCCTACCTGATCTTTTGTGATGTTTTTGACTTACTAAAGAGAAAAGATTGTATCAAACATCACTAAAGTCATGAATTGTTGTGAGTAGAAGATTCGTTTACAAACAGAAACTAAAGTCCGAACAGAGGTAATTCAATTCAATTTTCATTTATGTAGTGCCATTTAATATCACAACAACAGTTGCCTCAAGGCACGTTATATTGTAAGGTATGGACCCTACAAAAATTCAGAGAAAACCTCTAGAATTGGACGACCCCCTACGAGCAAGCAATTGGCAACAGTGGGAAGGAAAAACTCCCTTTTAACAGGAAGAAACCTCCATCAGAACCAGGTATAGCCATCTGCCACAAGGGAGATAACTTACAGAAATGTTCTTTATAATTTATAAAAGTACTTTATAGAAATGACAAAAAGGTACTGGTGTGAGCTCCGTGTCTTACCTCCACCTAGCGGGCCACCGTAAATTCGTCCATCGCCACCGGGTCCCTTAACTATCAGACAGAAGCACAGGACACACCGACTTTAAACACCAATCCGATTTACGCATAATTCTAGCTGTAATTACAACAAATAAACAAAAACATGCCTCGGCATTTGCCTCTGCAAGGTTTCCTTTAAATGCTCGCCAAATGCCTAACTCGAGTTCAGTGTCTTTTTACACAATCACCAGAAATAACAGCAACCCTTTGCATACCGTTAACTGCTTTATATTTGCTGCTAATTTTGATATTACACATTTATACTCATACACACACTTATAAATAGAAAAATACGACTTTATTAATAATAAAGATCATTAAGATACATTCCTGTCAAACACACAGTCATCACATGGTATATCGATGGTGTAAGACTGCTCATTCAGTGTGAATAACAATGCAAACATGTCATCAAATCATTAACAATTCCCGTCATTATCGCTGCTGAAATCATCATTACTGTTCGACCGGTGCATTAGATCATCAAAGAAGAGAAAAATAATGGAGACAAAATGTCAGCAGTTGCTCGTGACAGTGCTTTGTGTGAAAGTAACAGATCTGCCAGGTGGTGTGAACTGAAAATTGACGTGGATGTGAGTGTCTGAATTGTGGCAAGCCCTCCCTCCCAGCACTTTATTCGAGCCCAATAGCCTGAGAGTACTTCTACTTTAGGTGGGTTTTCTTTTAACTTTGTGCACATTTGTGTCCGCACATGTGAGTGTGTGTTTGGGCTCGCTTGCTCTTGGCGAGCAGTCAGGAGTGGGAGTAGCTGCTTGGCAAGGCACACGTCTAGATCTGCTGGTCTCTGATGGCCACCGGCATTATTAATACTGTTTCCAGGGCAACTGGTAGTTGGCAGGGGATTGGGCGATCGAGGTGCGGTTGATGGGAGGGAAAAGTGCTTACCGCAGACCTAATAAATGCTATCTGTCCATTAACTAATTACGACTATTAGAGGCTTGGAAGCATAATGGTGTTGAGATGGCTCGAGTAGGGTGTCCGGTCCCTCCTCCCCCCAAGTTGATTTAAAAGCACATGGGCAAAGTGTGCCAGAAAAAAGTGCAGCTTCTAAATTGTGACAACAAATTGAGGTGCATTTCTGCTGAGCTGCGGGCTTGTAGGTGATGGATTTTTGCAGCAGTGACAAACCAGGGAAAGCACGCCCCGTTAAGCTACAGAGTGAAGACCTCAATTTCATTCAATCCAGGGTGTTAAATTGAGCTCGTGTCAGATCTCATCACCTCTGTACCAACTGATGAGAGAGAAATTGCCGCCAGTGTGTCTATCTCGGTGACAATTACACGATAAAAATGGGCTTTTAGAGCCCATATGTGTTAAATATTAGCGAGAAGTGCATTAGCTGTGTCTTATTTTATGTCACCGGCCAATAATGGCACTAAAAAGGGAAAAAAAAAACCCCAACCCTGAATGGCTGAAACTCTCTGCTCTGGTTTTTGTAATATCTCGGATTCCTCTCAAGGATGAACACATAAGGCAAAAACACTTCGCTTATGGCTTCCAGCTGGTCCGGCGGCATTGTGGGATTTGTAGGAGCGTAAATCAAGGATCGAAGCGGCGATGGCAGACAGATGTGTCTATTTACAACCCTAAAAACAACAAGCACATATTCACACTGGAAAACACGACAAGGCTCGGCTCAGGCACGGCTTTCATCTGGGCGGCTCAAAGACACGGAGAACAACTGGAGTGGGTGGTATGAAGCATGAATGGGAGTGGAACAACGTGCTTTATTACACAAGAGATTCAAGATGAAACACTGAAACACTGAAGACGGCCGCATCCATCACTGACTGATGCCTTTATCGAGAGAAAGATGAGACGTTCAATCAAACGGAGCTGGTTAACTCCGTTTGCGATGCAGGACTTTTTAAGTATGATGGATTTGCATTCCTTTGTTTTGTATTTTTGTGAGTTTTTTTTTGTAAATGTGCACATGCTTTGTTGAAAAGGACAATGGACCCCCCCTCCCCCCCTCCACACATCCCATTTCTGTTCTTTTACAAACACCCTCGCTATTGGCACAACTCATATTGCAACTATCCTGTGGTTGTGTTATTACAGAGATACCAAGAGCTTCATTTTCTGGGCCTTGCCAGATCATTTCCACAGCTAGCACAGTTTTCTCCCCCCCCTTCCTCCCCCCGTCTCTCCCTCTCTCAGCACTGCAGGGTTCCTCGTGTCTCTGGGGTCTTGTTTTAGCCTCGTGGTTTGGCAGCTCTGGCTGGCTCCTTGCAGCGGAACCAGCTCAAAATCCCCTCCCCGTCCTCTTCCCCCTCGCATGCCTGTGTGTGTGTCCACGTTGGGGTCATTCCAGAAGGACCGTTGGGGTTATGAGGAGCCAGACGGTACTCAATGGTCCGAATCAAGCTGTTCAGACAAATAACTTACTCAGTCTTCAGTTCTCTCATCAGGAGCAGCATAGTGTGAAATGTCAACAGCAAAACTCCTTAATGGAACAGGGAAGGAAAAACAGCAACCGAAGCTACATCCATTAGAGAGCGTGCATGTGTGAGAGAGAGAGGCCACAGTGTTTCCTTTGCCAAAAAAAAAAAAATATATATCACTCAGCAATTTATGACAATGTCTTTGTCGTCATCATCACCGCTGGGGGCTGTAAACTAAAGCAAGTGAGGGTTCGTCGATCTTGCTGCGCCACGACTCTCACTGCCATCGCCGGTCGGCGTCGTCTTCTGACGAATACAGTGCAGCTTATAAGCGCTTCGCTTTTAGCAGAGGGTACGGTGTCGGTCCCGGCTGTCCAACCTCACCGTCAGGACCGGCTCCACCCCGGGGGTGGCCATACTGGAGGACCAGTTAGAGTACTGGAAGCACTGCGAAGAGCTGTGATAGGCCACAGACAGTTGGCTCTTCTTGGTGGCCAGGTGTTGTCGACAGCAACAGAGTGCTCTGACCAAGATGGCCGCTGCCAGGAGAAGGAGGGCACCCCCGGCAGCCATAATGTAATACCAGTGGATGGGCAAGGGAGGCACAGGAACGCCTCCCCCTGGTGGAGAGATACAGAATAATTGGCCAGCGGGAAAAGAGAGGAGTGGCACTTGTTTTTCACTTTTTAACACTGAATTCGTCTGATTCTATCCCTGTTCGTGCACCTCGTGTGAGCATGCACAAGCATGCCAGTTGCAAAAAGAAAGAAAGAAAGAAATCTCCAAGGCCAGAAAAGAAAGAAAGAAATGCATCCATCTCTGTCACGTAGCTTGGGTTGCAATTGGAGGACAAGTTTTCACACCAAGATCGTCAAGAGATTTGGTTTGAAATCGCTCCAATAGTTGGATCCAATCAAGTGCAATGCAAGCGATTTATTTCTTTTATTTCTTTATTTATTTTTTTTAAACAAAGCTCCAGTGAGATTTCTTGGTGTGAAACGAAAGCCAAAATAATTAGTCATAAAAGCACGCACACACATTGACTTAAGGAGCTTCCTCTTCCTGTTTCACACTGGCACAGGAAGTCACAAACAGCTCCTTGATATCATCTCAGAACCATGCAAGGATCAGCGGGAACATCACACGGGTATCCAGCGTTCCAGAGCTCGCACTCTCTCTCTCACTCTCTGAGCTCATATTGGACCGGGATTTGTTATTTAGCTGGCTCGAGTTGTCAGATTTTGTTTTGAGTACATAATTTATCCTGTTCTCTGTTCTTGGTTTTTCATTTTCCTTTTTTGTGTGTTTTTTGTCTGTCATGCATCAGCATCCTGGCCAGTCCTCTCCTTCTCAAGCCAAAGAGCTTTCTCCTCGGAGACCATCTCCACAGATCCTCTACTCTTCTGCTGCTCCTGGATTGAGTTCCCCCTCCCCCACCCAATTCTCAAATTTTTGGTAAGAACCAGCTAACCGGCTTCCAAGAGGCCTCTACTCCTCTATCCAAGTCTACTAAAACAAACCCTTGTAGACAGAGTGGAAAAACTTAAAAAAAAGAAAGAAGAAGAAGCCCACATGCTCTTTCCAAAGCTGATGTGGAGAAGCTGTATGTAGGATGTCACACTGAACTAAGGGGAAAATGAAGCGGGGCTGAATACATCCTGATTTTTGGACCGTGTCACATAATTACAGGGGGAAATGGTGCGTGCTCCTGCTACTTCACACTGCACACACTCATTAGGCAGAGCTGACTTAGGGAGAGGAGACAGAGACACCCATGCTCGATGCTGCTCAGTCACTCTATCTGATTGCTTTCCACTGGGGACGCTGGTGTGTGTGTGATGATATTAATGTGTGTGTTTGTCAAGGGTTAGACACCGTGTGCTATATGTGTGCGCGTGTGTGAAGTCAGAGGAGTAGAAAAGCCGAAGAAATGCACACACATCACATTCGCACTGAAGCCTCCTAGCTCTTATCTTATTGGAAGACATTATGAGATGCCAAAACACTAACATCAATCTCATAGGGTCTCCTAGGATGCTCTAAATATTTTTCATGAGGCAGACAGTTATTTAAAACCCTTCAGGCTGTGTCAGGAAGCCTAGAACAGAGAATATGTAGCCCTTTTCAAATATGACTCCTTATGGCGTGCCGGATTCGGCTTCCTTCGCACGTACAGTCTTTCCTTTTGAGACCAATCCTTTGTTTCTGCTAAAACTGACACGGTAAAACAATGAGCTACTGAAGCGATCTATCCTGTAACTTCACTAAAATTTGATCAAAATTAATTTGGTGTTTGGTGAATATTTGCCATTAGTACTCATTTTGAGACGTCTACATGCTGCCGGTGACGTGGCGAATCAGCTTTAAAAAGTCTGGAATCACAAGGCTGTGGCGGACTCGGCTTCTGTGCTGTCAGTGTAAAAGAGTGATTTAGACTAATTGGTTTTTCTTTTAGTGGTTCAGACCAAGCAAAAAAAGAAACCCAGGCTAGTGCATACCGACGGGCAGGAAGCAAGACCACAGGAGAAGTGACTTCACACCAAAGTCAGACTCACCTGGATTTTCGGGAGGAAAAGCCGCGAAGGGTTCTGTGAGGATAGAGAGGCGGGCGGGAGACAGGAGCAGAGAGAGAGGGGGGAGAGAGCGAGACAGCTGTTAGATAACTTTAAATATAAGAGAAAAAGTCAGCCAAATGTCACGCAAATGTCACAAGACTATCAAACTCCTCCTGAGGAAATTTTAAGTTAATTCCTCAGATAACGCACATGAATTATGGCATTTACAGTGATTCTCTGCTAGAACGCTGTTTCAAACAGAGTATATTGTGGTTGCCAGGAATTTGAGACGGGAGTGTATAGTGTATAGGCTATGGGCGTATGTGTGTGTCTGCATTTGCAAAGTTCACACATTTCAAGTTGTTTATCTGCAGCGTCCAGTAAAACTGGAGCGGGCTGTGAATGCACAGAGCAGAACCTTCACTTTGATTGCCTGGAATGCAAACACAGAGAAATGATGTGTGTGTGTCTCAGTGTGTGGTACATGGTGTGTGTGTGTGACTGGGGGTGGGGGTTGAGAAAGAGAGAATGGGAGTAAAGGAGCAGGGGGTCCGACTTGGGAACTGGCGCCTTTTGGCGGGAACGCCGACGTACTGTGAAAAACTCAACTGTGTTTGGTGATAAGCAACATCCCAGCATGCTCTGGGAGTGGCAAAGGAGGAGAGGGAAGGGAGGAAGGAGGAAACACAGCAGCAGGGAAGCAGGAGGGGGGCTGGGCTATCATCTTTGCCTTCCAAGCTGCTGTGCTGCTTAGACTCTCTCAGGACTCGCATGACACACACAGACATATAAAAATGACTCAACACAAACACACAGAAAAACACTGGCCATACACATAGACACACACACTTTCCCTCTGTTACGCTCTGCCACCCCACCCCCGCCGCCATGTTCCCACTGTGGTCCGGCTCCAAAGCACACTGGACGTCAGTCAGAAGTGATGACGGCAGGTTTTTGGCTCCGAACCGCCGGCTTGGTCTCTGATCTGTTTAACACCCTCTCCGAAGCCCCTGCTCAGGCTAGATTAGGGAGGCTACACTGGAGCTCGGCTCGTGCGAGGCACCCAGAAACTTGCTTGGGAAACAGCCTGTCTAGTAATTCCCTTTGATGGCTCGGGAAAATCTCTGTTTACAAATACGACAGAGGAGGGAGCGCAGGAGAGATAGAGGGAGAAAGAGAAGAGAAATCTAATGAAACATAGATTAGCATCGCCGGGGCCCACGGGGCGTTTATGGCCTAGTTTTCCTATTCTTCGTTTCTTTTCTTTCTTTCTTTTTTCGTGGAGGAGTAAACGCTGTCCCTCCCTCTTCTTCCTGCTTTCATCTCTGTGTTCGGTGGGCTCTTTGGAGGAGAGGCTGTCTCTGAAACTGGGATGGGAGGGCGAGTGAAGGATTGGTGTGTGGTGGTGCTGGTGTTTCTCACTTCATGTGTGTCACTGCTCAAGGACCTTACGACTGAAAGTCGAGGCGGTAGTAGGGAGCAGTAGACTGATGGGAGGGTGAGATAATGTGTCATGAGTGTGTGTGTGTTTATCTGTAAAGATTTTTGGCAAGAAGAAGCAAAAATAAAGAAACAAAGCATGTGTGCGACTTACGTGTACACTCCGTCAGTGGGGTGCTCGAGCTGATGTGGATGTTGTCTATCCAGATGTGCCCTCTGGTGCCGTGCACAAAGTAACCCTCCATCACAACCTACCACAGCCGAAAAAAAGGAAGGATGAAGAGGAAGGGGAGGAGGAGGGAAAAGTTGAAGGAAAAAGAAGTGAGAGGAAGAGGAAGACGGATGACAGGATGGGGGGTGGAGGCACATTGAAAATGGGGACAGCAGCAGGAGGAGGAGAAATAGGATAAAAACTTAATACGGTGCCTGCGATTTCAAAGTTGCACTCAACACTTGCAATCATCCTTCCCTGCTCTGCAACCATCTCCCGCTTACTTTTTTATGAGAACATTAACTGCTTGTGATGTCTCTGACAAATGCACGGCCAACTTCCAAACAGTCCCACAGCCAGAGGGACACTACAGCGTACTTTATTTCAAATGTGGCCTAAAGTGACACAGAGCTTAAAACTGATACTGTCATATGCTCTGCTACAAGTACAAGTGTGTACTTTAGCTTTAGAAGAAGCGTCACATGGGCAGCTGAACTACAAGAAGCAAGGGGAAGACACACAGTCATGGCCCTTTTATACTTGGAGTGTTGTGCTACTGGCGTGTACACCTGTAGCTGAGAACAATACTGCAGCGGCTACCATGGCGAGCATGAATGGAAGCAGCTGTGTGATAAAAAATAATAGCAATGCATGATGTGGCCAACAGGCCGGGTATACTGGGAACTGAACCGTCCTCAGGACAGACTTAAAACTCTGGAATAGCTTTAGAGCACATGGGTCACATGCTAAACCTGGTAAGCTAAGTCAGTACCCAAGTAAGTAAACTTTAGCAGATTTAGGAAAAACTCTTACCAGTAAAACAACAATTAGCAGCTAAGCAGCACAAAAAAACCTACCACCAAAAGAAATGGGCACTAACGGTCGAAAAATTTTTTTTAAATTGTATGCTAGCTAAAAATATTAAGTAGGCTACAGTAGAAATTGTTGTCTAAGTTATGGCTAATCTGTTTAAACGGTTTGTGAAAACTTTAGCTAAAATTTGTTAGCTAAAACACTGGCAATAGAGCTGAAATAGCTAGCAAAGTTACTGTTAGCTAAACATGATGATTAAGCATGATGGGGAACTGTAACTAGAGTAGCAGATAAAAGTTGTGGATAAATGTTTGAACACTTAAGCTAAAAATCTTGGGTAAACAGCTGAAGCTGAAGTCTAAACATGGCTGAATGAAATGGCAAAGAGCCTGCCTGAAAGTTTAAAATAAGTTCAAGTTAACAGATTTTGACATGTAGGTGGTGGTGAGCGCATATAATGTAGCTTTGGGGGTATTTAAGATTCAAAATATTAACAGCCTACTCTAATAAAACTACAACAGAAATGTTTTCCCTTTCTGGGTAGCATGTAATAAAAATGTCTAACTCAAGATTACAAAGCCTGATTCGTATATAACTCAATAATACTGGTAAGAAGCTTGATTCTTTCATCTCCCATTTGCCTTCTTTTTAAGTATTTATTTTATGAGCACACAGAGTTTAACCACTACCTGGACGCTTTTAGGAGATCGAGGTAGTATGGTCCGACCCTCCTTCCAGACGGGGCCCTGATCGTCTGTTAGTGTCCACAGGACCGTCTCTTCAAAGTGGGCGTCCTGTACCAGGACCCTGAGGTGGCCCTGGGCCTCCCCCGATATCTGGTAAGAGAAGACTAGACACAGGGGCCCAGTGTCGGCGGTCAACACGGGGCTCAAGAGCCGAGCTCGCTGCTGCTCAGTCTTTAGGCTTGCGTCTATGTACAGATAGCTGTTGAGCTCTGGAAGGGAAAGAGATATGAGAAAAGATAGAGCATGAATTTTTCTAACTCGGACCAAAATGTGATATAAAAGTTGCCACATGCACATTCCTGTTCACAGCAATTTCACAGCAAAAATGTGAAACTGAGCCCTTTCTGCATTCTCTCCACATTACCGAAAGTGAGCAGGGTTTTGTTTTAACCTTGGGTTCGCTGGTTACTGCAGTCAAATGAAAATGAAAAAAATAAATAAACAGAAGTCTGATTTAATGGATTTTCATTCAGGCCTCGAGGCAATAAAAAAATGAGAAAATGAATGGTTGTGTAGACTTTTGATATTCACTGTAAATGGATGCTGCTGCAGTTAGTCTGTGCGGCAAACACGGAGCGCATACACAAGGGAATCGTGTGTGCGTACAGTGAGAGAATTATCGCCGTTAATCATGACTTAGACACATATATAGACATGCACACATGTACATAATGGCTTTTCACACGGTTAGACATTTCCAACATGACTGTTCAAAAAAAAAAAAAAACCCGAGACACTAATCACCAGTTGCTAACAGGAATGGGATCACCACAGCACAATAGTCATACCAAACAATAGGGATGTGACAAATATAAACACAGAGAAGAATAGGTCCACTGAGAGCGTCGTTCATACACCGAGTGCTAGCAGAACTCCAGCCAAGACCCTTGAGGCGTTTTTTTCTTCATTCCCTTTCAGGTAAATGACTTAACCAACGGAAAAGTCCAACAGAAATGCATCCCCCTCCACTTGTTTACACCAGAGGATGTTTAGTTTGCAAATTGGAAAGCGACACGAATTCCATTGTGAGAGACCGCATGTATGAGTGACTGCCTGTGTGAACGAGAAGCACAGATTGCATTGTGCATGCCCGCGTACGTGTGAGAGAGCGGCTTGGTGAGGTGTCTGCTGAGGAATTTCTTAAGTGGGCCCGGTGGGAAAGAGTCCAATATCAACAATCTGCAGATTAAATCACCTGCTTTATCAAGAACAACTGTGTGTGTGTCTGTGTGTGTTGGTGCCTGTGTGTATATGTGTTCCAGCAATTAAGCGCCTTTCTGTTTTATAGGCGAGAGAAAAACTACCACAAGAGTAAGAAGTTTTAATCGGCGTGCAGTAGCATCCACTGCCACCACTCAGGTTTGCTGAGTGACTAAGTGAGTGAGCGTTTTTTTGCTCCGTGTGTCCAGCAGATCACACTGGAAGTATCTGGGGGGGATAAATCTTCTTCTTAGTTGACAGCTCCCCTCTGCCCGCCATGTGTCGCAGTCGCCTGTGTGTGACACCTAAGACAGCGTGTGACAGTGTGTCCCTTGGCCCTCTGCAGCTTTGAATGAATGTGTATGTGTCACTGTAGGAAATATATATATATATATATATATATATATATATGCATACAACTGGAGAGGATGTGAAATCAGGTCTCCATGAGGCGTTTTATGACTTATTTCAATGTGCGCACCAAAGCTTCCTCCATTCTCATCGCCTCGCATTGAAGTGGAGTCTGTTGCCCCCCCCGTCCATTGTTGTGCCTCTTGTTCAGCAGACGCCTCATAATCGAGGCTGCCACGCCGGACACAGCAAAAAGAGAGCATTATTAATCTATTTCACAGAGGTCTGCTGCTGGCATGAGGAAAACAATGATTCAGTCTACAAAGCCCAGTTTATCACACTGGTACTAGCATGATAAACTATGAAGTCTGATTTAGTATTAGAGTAGATGGTGGCTATTTCTAGGATTGTGTGTTATTACTGTTACTATGACTGGTGTCAGGTGTGAGGTCAAGAGGTGATGAGTTTGTGGTTTCTGGGAGAGGTGAGGGAATTCTGTAGAGGATTACAACAGTGATTTGATAGGGGCGAAATAAAGATCCTGCCGGCTGGCTGGAATATCGTGACCTTTGACCCCCGTGGGAAAATCAAAGGCTCGGTCGGCGTGTCAAAATGGCTGGAAATGATACTTCAGGCATGAAAGCCACCACGGCCTGTCTAATGAAAGAAGCCGCTTTGAAGCCCCCCCCCCCCGTCATAGATTTTTTATGACCTGAAGAGGTCACGCTTCAAGAACATTTCCTCCTTTTTGCCACGAGATCTGCTGTCCTCCTGAACATGACCGAGGTGACATCACTGAAGCAGGTTGGGTGTGTGTGTGTGTGTGTGTAGGGGGAGGGAGACTGGACCTCTTGTTTAATTTTCTCCAGCTGCAGAAATGCTAAATCTTTCATGGAGACTTGCTCGAGACCAATGAATTTTAAAACAATCTTGGGATAACGATCCCTTACCCTGAAAAATTATAAATAGTGCAAAAAAAAGAAACCCAGCAGGAAACCTCTTCTGTACCTTTTAACAACCTGCCAAATGCTGGACTTTTGATCTGTGGGTATGCGTAAGAGGAAAATGAATAATTATTTCTTCAAGGAATGCCTAAGTAAATGGAAGTCTACACAGCATCATGTGGGACGTGCCTGAGGTAATTGCGGGGCAGTAAAGGACGACTGGGGATAACCGCTCGTCTTTGGAATCTCCTGCTCTGAACTTAATTGGAGCCGCTCGGTCTTAACCCCTTCCTGCCGACACTTCATTCTGACACGCAGAGGTGAGCTGCTGCATGTCACATGCGAGGCTGTGTGCGCTTTCCGTGGAGGCTGTTCTCCCTCTGATTCCCTCAGTTCATTTTCATTCTCATTCACTCGGAAAGAGCGGCGTGGCTGGCGCACGGCGTCGCTGACAAATTAGACTGGTTTCAATTTAAGGAATTATTTTAATCAAATTGAAAAAGGGGGGACTCAATGAAGATTCAGAAGGAGAATGACTCCATTTAATTATAGAAAATGCAGTCTTGTCTAGACCCGAGGAAGTTGATGGAATAAACGGCATGCTTGTGCAATTTCTGCACCCAAATAGGAGTCTGCTTGCAGCTGCATACATAAAAGCTGATACCCCACAGTAAAAAAAAAGGAAAAAAGAAAAGAAAATGGGGTTCCCGTAGTGAACCTGAGCTGCTAACTGCACTGTTCTGTAAATCCATCCGGACATAACTTCAGATCTATTAAATGCATGCTGTGCAGAGGAAAAACACTGAGGGAGTCGGACCAAATATTCACATTTCTGTTAAGGAGACTCACCGTTGCTGTGCAGGGACCAGAGCAGCGGGGCGTTGGGGTCGTGCGTCCACCCACACAGGCCGTGGTCGAACTCACACACGGCGTCTGATGGGGGAGAGGTGGCCGCTGTAGAGGTGGAGAGCAGCCAGGGAGAAAAAGGCAGCGTAAGAGCGAGAGCCAAAGGGCAGATAGGCGTGAGAAATCAAAGTCATTTCAGATACAGGAGCATTCGCAGCTGATCTACATAATGTCATGCAGCGCTTTCTCAGGCCTTTCATCTTTCTTATTACAGCTTCCTAATGACGCTATTAATCCAGCATTTCTTTGGCTCTTTCATATTAAACACCTGTCTCACCTGTAGTCGTGACAGGGACCGTGGTGGTTTCGACGTCAGCTGGCAGCGTGGGTGTGGTGGTGCCTGCTGGGGTTGAGGTTTCTGCAGGAACAAACATAATGAAACTTGGGTCAAAGGTGGCCCCTTAAAGCCAACTTCAGACAATGTATTACTGTAAAGAGGGCAGCAAAATGAACTGCTGTTTGTTAAAGACATTATTTATGTGGCGATATGTCCTTTGGGAGCTGCACATTAGGGAGGGCCAGGAAATACAAACGGGAAAGAGGAAATGATAAACTCACAAAGGCAAAAAAACAACAAGACGGAAATGAAGTCTTTAATAATAACTCTCCATTGTGCCTCCATAGATCATAGACTATGCAAAAGATAAAGGTAGTCTCCGGGTGTAAAAAGTGAAAGCCATTCAGGCCATGGAGTCTTCTTGACACTCAGCAGGGGGTCAGAAGGAGTGAGATTATATAGACGGCTATGGGAAAATGACCCCTCTTCTCACTTGATTTAATACAGCAGAGAGGAGTTTTTGCCCTCATTCACTACTTTTATATCTTCTTCATTAGAACATGATGCTCATTTTGCAAATCATGGTCTTATTTAAGAGTAAAATACACAATAAAGAAGAGCATCTTTTAGGGGGTAGCTATCAGAACCACCCCTTACATCATCATATATAATGATAGTAGCATATGTATGTATGATTCCTATCTCCTCCTAGACGAACGGAAAAATCTTGATAAAACTTTGACATGCCACTGAGAGTGCCGGCACCTATGTGGTTTATACAAATACTTTATTCAAATGTCACAATTCAAAGTTCAATCTGCAATCGATGTTTGTTGACATTACTTGTGCCTGTATTATGTTTATTTAGTTTGTGGATGTTCATTATGCTTTTTACCGTCAGCGCAAATTTTAAAGTCTTGCCAGTGCAGCCAAGCGGCTGCTGATTAGCGATCGAGTTCTTGATATAAGCTGCTATAAAAAGTCTAGAAAACAGCACAGAAGAGCAGACAACAAGAATGCGGGATAAGAAGACCTAGTTTGGGTCGTCGCAGTAACTAAGAAAGTAAGTGAGGTTTTTTTCTTTTTAATTTAGTGGGTTTCGTAGCTAGGGTGATGAAAAAATTGCTCAAAGGCTTCAAAAATGGGCGATAGCAAAGTAAGCTAGCGACAGTTATTAGCACAAAGAACAGAAACAGTGAACTTGGCTCATTAGAAACACAAAATAAAAAGTTTGTTTGATCCAAGCAAACAAAAAAGAGTCGAAGCAGGAAAATTTGACTTCTTGTTTTATGAATGTTGATTTTTGTTACGCTAAAACAGCTAATGTCTCCGTTAGCATGCACCTTTAACAGGACAATGCAGTAACGCTGCTGCTTGAGTTAATGACCTTATCGTTATTTTATCATAACTCAGCACAAAGAACGTGCCTACGAATCGTACGTGGTACTGAAACCGCCTCACTGTACTACTTCATGTCTCCTGTCAGAGGAAGGCACAGAAAACCCAAGAGAGCCCTTGTCATGTTGTGTCTGGGAGCTCAGGCGTCAGAATCTGTCTACCATACATACTGGCTCGGATATGCAGACGCACAAATGAACAGGCACACATGTCCACATGTTAATACACACACACAAAACAGGCTGGCGCTAAGGCTGATGGATGGCTCTGTCTAACAAACTCCCCTCGACCTCGGACGGGATGATCGCACTCTGGGACCACTCTCTCGCTGTCAAGAAGGGTCTAAAAGCGCGCACACACAGACACACACACTCCATCACCCACTCTGCTGTCTGTGTGAACTGTTGTGCGTGTTTGTCTGTGTGCATTCGAGGGCCTTCTTCACTCCATAACTCATGCGCGCTTGGAAGGAGGGAGAACAAACACAAAGTGAAATGTATGATTTTCGGTCCTCCATTAACGTCAACTAAATCTCGCATATATCAAAAAGAAAGACAAACAACACACAGAGGCATAAATAATCCAGCAGTTTGCTCATTAAAAGATGTCAAATGCACAAACACACACACACATGTTGAGCAGGCTGCAGCTAGAATGTGAAGTGGTAGGAAGAAAAAATAAAAGCGTAGTTATTAAGAGCAGATGGGCTGACCCTGGTGAGCTGTGGGAATTTACGCAGGAGTTTGGGTCAGCCAAAGATCCAGATGTATAATAAAAAAATAAAAAATGCAGGTGTTTTCCCACATTTACATTTAGTCAGCCAACTTGTTTTTCTTTCTGTTTGTCTCTTTTCTTCAAATAGATTCAAACACATTGCAGACATTTGACGACGGTGACTCCTAAAAAAAAGGCTAAGTGCACTCTCAAACCCATTATATTTCATTTTCCTCTGCCTTTTTCTTATTTAGTCCATCTAAACAACTCCAAGACTTGGATGCTTGATGATCGTGTGTGAGACGGGAGGTTGAACAGACACACACGAGTATCTAAGAAGGAAAAAGCGTGACATGGATTAAGCATGTCTAACGCCTGTTAGTGGCAGTACTAGAGGCCTCCTGCTGTTAAGGTTCCTCCTTCTGTGAGGCTACCATTATCATTTAAAGGCTGCGAAAAAAGCAATGAGGGCAACAAACACACCGTGATACGCAATTGATCTGCTTAAAAGAACTTCCCGCGGAAACGAGCGCAACGGTGCCACAGCTGGAGAAATGGCAGAGATGAAAAGGCTGGCCACAGCTGGCGACTGCTTCTGACATTAACCCAGCGTTAATGTCACGTCCTTTATGCCAGCTATTAACTACCTAATGAGACTCTTATCGCTGCCGGTCCACTGGGAAGCAAAAGCATGGAAAGCAACTCTACTCTTCTACCTCTCTTCCACCCATCCGACTTTCAAATGGGCCACCACGTCTTGTTCAGCGTCTCCTCTTTATTCCTCCTCTTGTGTTCGCTCTTCTCGCCGTCTTTTGCTTTTTGTGTGTGTGTGTTTGCCTTTTTATTCCATTCTGACCTTTTGGGTCCTCTAGTTAAGTCTCAGGAGCGGGCGTTAAAATAAACCATCTACACATTACCTGAGCGCGCACCGCAGCTAAACACACACAAGCAGAGAGCGCGCAGTCGAGTCCATTAAGATTCTGCCCAGCTCCTGAGTACTCTATGCTTTCAAAGGTCAGGCCTTGTCACAGTGTAAATGTGCTGACCTTTCCAGGGTGTGACAGGAGTGTTTTGGGGGGCGATGGGAATGGCACTGACTTGCGCGCTGTTTGCAGGGTGTGTATGTTTGTGCGAGGCGAGGGGGAGGTAATGTGTGTTAACGTATGTGACCTGCCTACCATGCCCCGAGTCCTGTCCTTGATGCGTGCGAGGACTGTGTCGCGAGAGCTGCAGCACGCGGGTTTGTTGCACAGCAGAGAGGGAGCCTTGAAATGCAGGAACAGTCCCTCTGCAGCAGAGTGTTGTCTTACATAATGTGTCTGCTGCTGCAGGTGATGATGCAAGTCATCATCATGCACGGGATGAGATACCAACACTTAGAACCGGGGGCCCTAGGCGGCTGGAAGGGGGTGGGGCAGTGCTGACATAGATAATCGAGATGCACGCTCACATATGCGAATGCACATGCTCACAGACAAATTCTTCTGCGGGCTTGCTTTTCAGTGCACACGCAGTCGCCAAACACACACACACACACGGTCGTGAGGGCCAACCCACCCTGTAAAAAAAGACATTGCTCACTTCCAAAGAGTCTGACTCAGCAATATGTCAGAGAAGAGGAAAAAAATGTTCAATTATGTAGAAAGCTTTTCTGTAAATCTTTCCCTGGCAGTACTGAGTGCACACACACGCGCGCACACACACACATACACTCAAACACACACAGAGTGATGGATGCATGCACGCAGATATACATACACCCCAAAAGAACACAATGGGGTAGACAAGTAGCCATTATTTGATATTTTGCCGGGTGGGGTTAAGTGCTCAGATCAGGGATCATCCTCACACACACAGACGCACCATCACTTCAAAGATTGCATTAATTTCCTGGAGAGTTGCCCTAATCGCTACTTGCGGGACTCTAATGCTAAATCAAGCCTTCACCTTAAAAACTTAATCATTTAAGTTAAGGGTTATTGCTTTTTTCTCCCCCAAACGGGAGGCGGGTTCCCTTATGACATGAATAATGCAAGAGCACAAACAACAAAGAAGCCAAAATTCCAGAGGCTGGGATGCTGTGAAAACACTGGGATAATGCGCTTACTCCAAAGGCGGAATGATATAGGACCGAACTGAGAAAAATGGTTCAGAGCGATCATCATTTGAAAGCTAGCTCTACTGTGTTTACTCGAATTATGGAGGGAGGACAGACAGCTCGAGGTGTGTGTGCGTGAGCATGTGCGAGCTCTACTTTTCAGTGCTCCCAAGACTGAAATGAGCCTACCTGGATTTTTTTCCCCTCTAAAATTTCATCCCTGAGCTCATAAATTTTTCATTCTGGGAGTACGTACACTAAAAAAAAAAAAATGTCACTGTAGAGGATCTGTGTGCAAGTCAGTTGTGTGGCAACAGTGGGGGGGGAGCAGGAAACTGAAGGAGTCAGGACCAACAGCAGCGAGCGTGGAAAAGAGGTGCGAGTGATGAGTAACAGAGGGGAGGAGACGAAAAGAGAGGAGGCATGGAAACGAAGAAAGAAAAAAAAGAACAAAAACATTTTTAGACCCACGCACTGGGCCTCGGGGTGGGAACGAAACAACTGCAACCATGTGGAGGAATAAGGAGAGAGAGCTCTTATTGTGCTTTAGTGCGCTGGGGTTGATTTGGGGATAAATTTCATCCTCTTACTTTAAATCACAATAAGGTGAAAAGTAAACCGAGAACATCGCTGAAGACTGGAGAGAACGACTGAAAAATCAGAGGGGACGGAGAAGCGAATGATTTACGGGATGTCAGCGGTAGTCCGTCATCCCTGCTGAGTTCTGGTGGTCTGTGAACAATGTGTGACCCTTAACAATAGTACTGTGTGTCACGTTTCCCCCGAACTCTCTACTCCATCTTCAGAAAGTCAACTCTGTCAAGCGGTAAAGCCTAAAATACTTTTTCATTTTGTTCCCATTTTTTAAGTTGGTGTTTAGTGTTCATTGGTTTCTGTGCTCTGCTTTCCACATGTCAATCATCAGGCAGCAGCTAATGTAAAACACATTGTTTCCTGTGCTCTGGAGGAGCTCCAGGGGAGGATAAAATGACCAGGGACCAGGTGTTTAGAGCAGCAAGCTTTAAGCAGCAATCATAAACTGCATGGGACTTCCCGCTGTTCATTTTTTTTTAACTGTACATAATGATGGATTGAAAATATGGGTGCTGCATCTTTGCACAACGAGGCACATGCAAACAGACCTGTGCACATTTACATTTTTATTGTAGACTCTGTGGTTACTTTGTTAGCTCTCTGGACGTGCAGTAGAGGTGATAATGACAATCGCTCTTCAACTGTGCTCTTCATCAGGTCTTGTGGGAGCGCACAAACGCACATAAATCGTCCTAATGAAAGCGTAGCTTGACATGCTTGTGTAATAAAGTACGTGTCTAGAGAACATGCATGAACACTTTGCTCGTTTCCTGTGGCGCGTGGGGTAAACGTGTGTCAAAACATGCATATGTACTCATGTTTAAGCGCTGTTGTAAATGTTGAGCTATATTGCCCAGTCGTCCTTTTCAGGCACAGAGGGAGTGGTAAACAGTGAAGGTCCATATGTGCGTGAGTGCTGATGATAGCGCGTATGATCCGACAGCACTTTCACATCTGGATAACAGACCACGCTGGAGAGTGAACTGATAAATACTCTCTCTCTCTGGGGATGCATTCATTTAAACCAAGCTCTGTCCACTGCCTGCCGCTCACGGTGCTTGTGGATACTTAAAGACAACCTAACACAAAGCCCGGTGTAATAATATCAGAAATAAATCAGAAATAATTACTTTTCAAGGGTGCTATCAGTTTCCCTTTCTCAGCTCACACGGGGTGTCTCTTTTCACCTCTGGCATCCTCTAATGACTCTCATGCATATCTAATGTGAGGCTCGCTTTTCTAGTGAGCCACCTTCCTCAAGGTCCATTCACTTCTGGTTAGAGTTCATTATAGCGCAGGGCAAATAATTCAGCCTGGAATACTGTAGGCAGCAAATTATCATATATGTATATAAAATGATCCTGTGTCAAACAGACCACGGCCGAGCGTCCTACCTGGAAGGTCACAGCCCAGAATCTCCACTCTCATCCCAATGCCTGCCGGAGACCACCGCTCTGGATAGAGTCGGATATACTGGGCCACTGTCTCCTCGAAATGCCGGAGCTCTGGGGTGTCATAGTGTGTGTTCCCCTCAAAGATCTGCACAAAAAAACCAACACTGCAGTGGTTACTGAACTGGTAAAAAAAAACACACAAGAGCACCGCTCTTCATCTGCCCGCCTCCCCCTGACCCACCTTTGGTAAGCTAGTCTTGCTGTCCATGATGAAATTCCAATCTTTCCCATTCAGGCTGTGTGCCACTTTGTACTTCCTGACAAATGCCCGGTTATCTGTGGCCGCTCCACTTCCTGCGTCTCCTCCCCTCGCTCCCTGGGTGATGACTCCGCGCACTGTCTTGGCTAAACCCAGGTCCACCTGTAGAGTTTAGATTTATAATTTAATTCAATTCAATTCAGTTTTATTCATATAGCACCAAATCACAACAACAGACACCTCAATGTGTTTTATATTGTGTGATAAAGACAGTTATAGAAAGAAAACCCAACAATCACACTATGAGAAAGCACTTGGCAACAGTGGAAAGGAAAAACTCCGGGTAGCCATTTTTTTTGGGGGGGGGGGACTCATGCATAAGAACAATGCTTATGTTTTTATGGCAGCTGTGCTCTGTGACTGCGTTTTAACTTAACTAGAAGGTAAAGGTGTATGCTAACATCATTGCTTTAAAGTAATGCACAATAAATGCAAAGTCTACCTGCAGCCACTCCTCTCCAGCCAGTGGCTGCGCAGGAGCAGGGAACCAGCCGGAGCGGCTGGCCACGAGACGGGTGCTCCCGGGATTCCACACCACGTCCCTGCTGGATGAGGTTGAGATCTGGGCATCGGGGAGCAGGCCGGACATCAGCCCCTGCAGGTCTGAACACGGAGCATCTGGAGGGGAAAGGCAGAGAGGGTTAGAGACTTCTTTAGTTTCCTTGGAAGAAGAGACCACCTAACGCTGTGCTGGTACACATTTTCCCACCGGGGAGCTGTTAGGCTTCGCCGCAGGATCACACTGCTGGCCACTGAGCATTAAGAGTTTAGACTGGAACAAACAGGAAAAGATGAGGTGAGAGACAAGAGAATGGAGGGTAGAGAAAAAAAAAGATGTGTAACAAAGCGCTACCGCTTCATGTTCAATATGCAATTAGGCTGCCATTAGTGAGATAAAAGCATATGTTAAGTCTGCTGCTGAATGGGCACACTTGTCTGCTTTGCATGCACGCTTCTCACATCTCACATCTAACAAAAAAATACCCTGAGCGCCATATAATGCTGTTCGGTGCATTGTTTCTTTATATTCTGTACAATAGCTCGTCTGCTCATTATGCGGCACACATTTTATGTACATTCGCCGACTGAGAGAAAGTTTTATGTACACGTCAAAGCGCTCGGAAATGAAACTCATTCAGATACGGATGGGTGAGTAGAAGTGAAAATAACTTGCTGAGGGAGTATGTGTGAGAGAGAAATGAGGATTAAGGGGATAAAAATAAGGTATGATACAAGGAGCGGGGAGACAGAGAAGTAGAGAGTGGAAAGAAAGAGTGGTGACGGGGGTGAAAATAAAAGCAGAGAAGGAGACTTGGAGCGGGAGATGACGGCTTGGGGAGGCTGGGAAAAGGAGAGAGAAACGCAGAGATGAGTCGCCTGCAGAGACAAACAGTGGGAGAGGGGGAAGGACGGAGGTAGGCGGAGTGAGAGACGAGCGGCGCTGGATGAGCGCGGAGGGCGTCGAGAGAGACGGAGGGGAAGAGATGTGGGGAGATGTTAGTAGTGCTGACGGTTTAAGAGAACACAGATCAAAGTTTCATGCTGTTATGTCACCGCAAATGCAGGAGATGTAAATAATGAATAAAAAGCGCAGGAGACGGAAAACGTGTGACTGTGCGTACGTGTGGGAAGGGTCTGTGTATATTCCAAGAGGTGTGCCTGCTTTATTTTTGAGGTCACGCGCTATATTTAGAAAGCGCCTGTGTGCTGAAGCACCTGTACTGTAAGAGCTAATAGTTATTCCAATAGCAGCTGTTGAGGCTGAGGCGAATCACAGTTTCTGATGTAAGAGTGAACGGGGAGCCATGAATGATTGATCGGTACTCGTTTCTCAATCTAGAGGAGCTCACGGAGCAAAGACGGCACATCAAAAAAAAAAAGTCTCCAAAACCATGAGAGGAAAAATGGGATGTGATGGTGGTGGGGGGGTGGCAGCGTTGAGGGAGTCAGACAGAAAAGCGAGCAGAGGGGAAGAAGGAGTGGGAGAGCACTGAAAGAAGAAAATGACACTGGTGGTGCCTCTGGAAGAAAGAATAGAAGCAGAAGCTTCCTTTAATTAGCCTGAGGGTTGCCATGTTTAAAACACAGCAAGAGGGATTGTGGGAGAGAGTATAAATACACATTTATGTCTGAATGCTTGTGTGTGTTTGATCCGGCCCTTTTAGGTTTAGGAAGTTAAATGTCGTTAAAGCTGATGGGTTTTTCTTTCTTTTCTTTTTTTTTAGAACAAGTTAGATTTTAAAACAGTGCTTTGTGTTGGTTGAACCGAGAGGATAGAGCTGGTGCATGATTACTGATTTAAACCCACGAAAAGTTCTGTTCAAGCCATGAATGCAAAGCGGGATGATTCTGGCAACTTGACTGCTTCGTGACACGCACACACGCACACGAACGCACCTGTAATCTGGCATCCGTAGAGCTCGAAACGAAGGGCGATGCCGTTCTTCCAGGTCTGTGGTCGGATCCGAACGAACCGGGCCAAGACCGGCTGCGGGACGCGGTTGAGAACCACTTCGGCCGGATCTGTGTTAGCGTGGAAAATCTGGACAGCAAAGGCAAACAGAGGACAAGCAAAAAAGGGTTGGTTACCATCAGGAGGAGATGTGCTGTAACTTAGCTGTGCTGTCTTATTTCTCTTTCTCAGTTAGACACACACACACTCTTGTTTGAACACCCACCCACAGTGCACAGTTTCGCTTGGCTTCACACACACACACACACACACAGTGGCAGGCCGGACAAAGCAGAGACAACCCAAACACGGATCCAGTGTCACCAGCCCAGCTGTCGATGTGTTTTAGGGTCGAAGGTTCAGCACCGGGAGGCTGGGAAAGCCCATCGAAGGATGAGATTTCCTCAAACACACACACACACACACACCCTATCGACATCTATCGACTTCCACACACCTCTGCACTGGTGGTCATAGGAAGCTGTGGGAGAGTTGACCTGACACGACAGAACATGATTAGCCGCCCGGAGGCAGGAAGTCTGTCCAGGTGGGCAGGATGCGAGTGAAATTCACTTCCTGACGCTTCCACAGCATCAACATTCACTTCTCCCTGAACCGCTCCTTTCCTCCCGTAAGGCAGCGGGGTGGGGCAGCGAGGGTGGAGGGGTCAGAGGGCAAATGTAACCGCGGTGGTCAAGTTACTTCCTGTTGTGGGCAGAAAAGCGTGCAATCGCCTGTGATGCTCGAGAGAATCGGATGGGAACACTCAATTGTGACTTCCTCCTCTTTCCTTCCCCGCATCCTCTTCCCTCCACTCTCGAGCCCACATCGCTCTGAATCCCTTCATCTCAAAAACCTCCATTTTCTACATAAATCTCGTCTGTTGATGTCTCCTCACACCTCCCGTATGCCTTTCTTCCTCTTGTTGGCGGCTACTCACTGTAACCGCACACCCAGACGCAGGAAACCACAGGAGCCCACACAAACACGGTCACATCCCACGCACCCAGATAAGCAGGGTGAGCGTCTTTTAACTGAGTGACTGTTAAGTGTCACTCACTCTCTGTTTGCGGTTGACCGTGCCAGCTGATAGGAACGCCGCATCACAGCAGCCGCACACAATGGAGAGATGGGAAGACAACTGCTACAAGCAGCTGAATTAAAGATTAAAAGGCATCATGCCTAAAAAAAAGGTCCCTACACGAGTTTTCTTTTACTTTAATTGAGATCAAACCTCAGCACTCTACCACAGCCTTAAAAATTTGATTTTTTGATATATATTTTTTTAAATCATTAAAGTCTGCTTTCTGTTTGACCCATTTACAAAATTCCCCTAACTCTAAAAAATGATATTCCAGAAATTCCATAACCGATGGGAATACGAGTGATATCATTTCTAAAATCCTTCTCGGGGGGTTTTATTTGATTTTGGGCATGGCCTGATTAAATCAAGTGGAGCTCACACTGATAATACAAAGCGCTGTGAGTGTTTGAACAGATAAGCGGGCCTATCGCTGCTCTATCTGCTGCTGGATCGAGGATAGACAGCTGTTATGTTTACCTAAGAGGCAAAACAGGGGATGTGGTTATGGGGGTTATGTAAACACCAGTGCGCGTCCACGATGGAGGGCAGGCCTTGCAATACAACCGCCCCATCATTCCCACTCCCAGATGCCGAGTATGTGAGACAAAGAGCAGCACGTGAGGTAGTAAAACCGAAAATGACTGCGGGGGAAAGGAAGCGCGTCCTCAGAAGGATGGTTAATGACAGAAAAGGCGAGGGTGTGCGGGAGAAGGGAGCGGCAGACAGAAAAAGGTTGAATGGAGGGCAGAGGACATAACTTAGGAATATGAAGGGAGTGGTGACGAGCAGGGAGGAAAAGAACAACGAGCAGATTGACTGTAACAGGAAATACTTCATCCAAGCATTTATCACATAATAAGCCAAAATGAGAAAATTCAGTGGAATTTCCTCATTTGGGAAGAAGCTGGAAATGCAAAAACAAGCAAAAAAACCCCACAAAAAAACCTAACGAACACTATTTTTTGTGTAAAGTTCCAACTTTGGCACAAAGTTTACTTTAATAAATGCCACGTAAATAAAACAGCAGTGCGTTTCGGTCAATAGAAGTGGGTAGACTGAGGAATGACTGTAAAATATCTGTGGGCTTCAGCTTCCCAGAAATGTTTCAAAATGCCCAACGTTGCTAAAAGGCCATCAGTCAATGCACTGCAACACTGCCAGCTGCTTTTCTTTCCTACTCATCTTTGGATAAAACCTGGGAATGTGGCCAACATTACTGACACAAAAAGAATAATTTTCTCAGTACGAATCATCTCCAGAGGCTCTTTTTATTTTCCTTTTAAAAAGCAAATTATTATGGATGTGAGTGGAGAGAGAGCAAACTTAGAAGAAAGAGCACAGAAAGACAAGGGCAGGGAAGAGTTGCCGGTTTGGTCTTTAGTGTCCTCGGTTCTCACGACTTCCTCCACTCTATTGTCAGGATACCTGAGTGGTCTCCCACTCCTCACCCATTACTTCTAAGGTTAAAGGTCAACGGCCATGGGAAGCAGATGGTTGTTCATTGACTAACTCGTTGGTAACCTGGTTACTTTTTCGCCAACTTGAAATAAAGGAAGTTGTAGCAACAGGAAGGGCGGTCAGTGTGGTTGGTGTCTGGGCCACCTCCAATCTGCCTAACAACTGGAATTTTGGGGTTTTATTTTTTAATGTGTGTGTCTATACGGGGCCCTCCCCTCACGTGAGCGTGCTTTCGAGGTGGGCTGAATAATTGATGCTGTCATGTTGTGTCTCCAAGTGAGCCGAGAGTCATTAAAATATAACGAAGACCCCATTACGCGCTCGCATAGCAACATGTGACGGTCAGGCCTCTTTTTCGCGGACATCGGCAGAACCCAGGCACCACGGGTGTTTAACTATTGATGACTTTTGCAGAGAACCAGGTCACCGCGATGGGCGTGTTTGTATTATAGTAAACATCCTCCTGACATTTCTAAGCAAACAGAGCACGGAAATGTAATGTGCAATCTTAAAGCAGGCAGAGGTTCGCTGGATCTTGTTAGAGCGCTTGTTCCTGGAAAGTGAGGTGCGGATGGATGTACACATCATAGCTTGATTCATTTACCATCCATTCTGCGCTGTTTTGGCACACATCTCCTTCCTCTGTCAGTGTTTTTCTGCAACATGATGGCACCAGGGGGAGATGTGGCAAGCTCTCTGCACAAGCCATTATTTGTTTTCCAGCCATTTTTTTTTCTTTCTTCACTCCCATGTTGTTCTCCTGATCCAAGCCTCTTTCTCCGTCCATTACACTTTTCATCCCCCCTGGCTCTCTTCCCCTGTTTCTCACTATGAAGATGTTGACAGTAGAAACTGGTTCCAGCTGGCCGCTCTCTACAACTAGCTCTAAGAGAGGCTGAGGCGAGTGTGTGCGCGCGTGCAAAGGTTGACGTCGTGACCCTAACACCACCTCTGGTCAAAGCCTCCTGCTTGGTGCCGATGTAACCGATTGTGTCTCGCTGTGTGTCGGCGCACGCACACGCTGTTTTTAATACGCATCAGCATGTAGAATAAGCGGAAAACAAAGCCTGTGTGTTTGTGCCTGAGCTAGTGCTGTGGGATACTACAAATGTGGGCATCGATCGCATACCAAGTGAATGCAGGGCCAGTATTAGCGATACCACCTGATCGATCGATATGTCCACCGCTAGCCTGAGAGCTACAAAGGTAATAAAAGGCTATTCTATTCTCTTCTACTCTACAGTGTGATGGAGGTGCAGGAAGAAAAGCTGAAGGCTGACTTTTCACCCCCTCTCCTCCATGTTACTATGTGTGTGTCAGCGTTAGACTGATTTAGCACATACAGTGCCTTTCAGCAGCACAAAGCTTGCTTAGCACTGGGACGCCTGGGATTTTCTTCACAGACAGGTGACAGCGTGTGTTTTAAATGTTAATTAGTTTGGGCGCGGGAGCGTGCGCGTCTATTTAAACAAAACAAAACAGAAGAAAAAAGTCGTTGCGAAGCTCGCGTCTACGTGTAAGTGTGCGAAATATGCAATTCCTGAGTGTCTTTGCATCTCATCAAGTAATGAGGCGCATATGTGAGAAATGTGACTTAGAATTAACAAGTCACATGGGTGTCGAATTGAAAATGCGATGGCATGCAGAATATTTGGGGAAAAAATTAATAAAATTGACAGAAACGCCCACACCTGGTGGTGTGATTGAGGTGATTAATGTGCAGCGCTGGTGTGTTTTACACCTTTCTGCATCGCTCTAATTTCCCACATTACTTTCCCTTTTCTTCTTAGGAGCATTCAGCCCTTCATCCTTTGTTAACATATCAAAAAAGCGACGCATCGTGTCAGAGAGCTGTCTTCCATTAGCAAACACGGGGAGGTAAGAACCACCAAGCTGGCCCTTTCTTTCACGGGTGATTCATACGTGATGCACAGGCACACTCGTGCCTCAACCTTACGCACACACACACACACACACTAATGACACGTCTACACGCTCCTGTCCAAAGCTGCACGAGCTTCAAGCTCACTGCTAAATGACAATTAGAAGAACCAAATCCCAGTCATTACAGGACCCCTGACGAGAACTGAGCTTCAACCACTTAAGGGCTCTTTGGGGGGCTTAGGACAGGCTAACCGGGAGTTTGTAAAACACCAGTGGTGGATTAGCAGTCACGGAAAGATTCAACTGCAGCCTTTGGAGAACAGAAGGGAACCTGTCTGACGAGGGTCACGAAGAGTAAAGCGAATTCTTTGGCTTCACCATCACGAAGTCCGAGGTAAAAACCGTGGCTGCAAACTCTCCTAGACGGCTCTCTCTGTGGTCGGCAAATACACAGAGAGCAGGTTTTATGTAACGCAATCTGAGATGCCTCTTTATTATACATAAGAGGAGGGAGAGTGTGCAATAAATCCTTGTAGAGTTTGAATTTAGAGCCCTATCATGCATGCAGTAAATGCTGTAGCTGTCGTATTTCTTTATCATCAGAAGCAGATGGTATGCTTAATCAATTCTGCATTTTATGTAGATTAAGTAGTGTCCAATTAGAAAAAGCAGCAGGCATTATTCCCTGACTTTGCTTCCTCAGACTTTTGTTTGTCGGGTTTTCACCATTTTCTTTAGAAAACGTACATTTTTCAGATTTTGTTCCATCTTTCACAGATCTTCAATCCTCCTACCGCTGTGGATCAGGGAAATTATTTTACTGCTATTGGTAAATAATCATCATCATTACTATTGCATTAATAATATAATCGGCAGCATGGATATTGCATTCAGATGTTTAAACAGTGTGTGTCTTTCAGAAAGACTAAGTTGCAGGCTGACAGGAAGTTGCAGGCTTTGCAGAACTGAAACCGAAAGCAGAATCTAAGCGCAGGTTATCCTGAGGAGCAGGTTAGACGAGGCTATTTGAATTACTAGGTTATTCAAATTGTCTGTTATACTTTTATATTCTTTTATTAAGCTTTTAGTAGAGGTTCTTGATTAAAACATTTATTCAACATAGTACATATAGTTTCAGTTAGGTTATTACACATAAGGATGAGCCTCTGGTCTGGTAAAAGGTCAGAAGTGCAACGGGTGAGATGAGAGAGCATTTGAGGACGACATAGACACACACACACACACACACACACACACACACACACACACACACACACACACACACACACACACACACACACACTCAGTTAGAGAGAATCATTTATAGGTGGAAGTTTAATCATGTTTTGCTTGGGGTTGCAAAAAGAGCAGTTTGTCGCAGAACTGCTGCTGAGGTGTCAAGATGACAAGCGAGCATCCGGCAGTGACAGGATGTACCTGCCATGAAGACGAAGACAACGTTCTTTTAAACTGTGTTAAAAGTCATTGTGGTTTTGATGTTGACCTATGTATGAAATGTATCTGTGACGTATGAAGGGGCGTCATTAATTCAAACCCTGATGGTATAAATATCTGTGTATGCTTTGATTAAGTTGAAGATCAATCCCTGTCTGCGTACAGAGTGGTCTTCCCACGCGTGTATTCATTAAAATCAATTGTTTGACCAAGCTCTTGGACCATGGTTGTTTGTACTCTCCTTCCTCAATATGTGAACCTTAACACCGCCTTTACGGTTTTCTAAAAGCTAATAAAACGCTGTTTTCAAAGCAGCGTAGCGCCACTAATATCTCTCTCCCGAATGCAAAATGCATGCCTAAGCATCTGTCTGATTCCGTGTCTCAAAGTGTCCGAGCAGTTTTTGCTCAGACGGATTACCGGACTCAGATTACACGCCGCAGACAGGCACACATCATATACGTATGCGCTCACACGCACAGATCTCCAGACAGGGAGATCAGCCAGAGGTTATTTAAAGAAAGGGAGGGGGTCCTCTCAATTGTGTGTGTGTGTGTTTTTCCGGGGGTTCTAATAAATTGCACAGATGTTGACTTTTGTGTCAAATCCACATTTTGTTTAATAATCTCTACATCAAATACCCCCCACTGGCCCCACCCAAACCAATCACTGGCACACACAGAAGGATGAGGGGGGGTGGGGAATCCCAGTCTGTGCGGGTAGTGTGGATTAACCCCTCTTTACACACACGCCCACTCTTGCCACTCTCTATTTTTTTGTTTGAAATCCACAGTGACCTTAAACCAGATGTGAGGGACAAGGTTTAAATGCCCTGGAAACAGGCTGTCTGCAGGTCACGGCATGGCAACAACCTGCCATTGTGTGTATATAAGTAACAACGAGCAGGCAATCAAACGCAGATTTAACGAGGCTCGATCGAAGCACTAAATGGGAGCGATTTCGGAGAGTAATGCTGCGAATCTCTCAAGGCGCAAATTTGCTCAGTCCACACCTGGCCGGCCTCCAGAGGGTTTCACAACCCCCAGGTGTGTGTGTGTGAGTTAGGCTGAGAAAGATGATAAATAGCGGTCCCAGATAAGGGCACACAGAGGACTCCATTGTTCTTGTTTGTCAGGTTCCCCTCCTCTCTCTATCTCTTCCTCCCTCCCGTTCCCTTTCTCTCCAACTCATGACTGAGGTCATGACTCGGGTTCATAAACAGTCTTAGAAGGGGAAAGACTCCTTCAGGAATTTAGCGTCCGCTGATGCCATTGATATGGCTCTCGAGCAAACACAACAACCTTAGTTGTTTGAGAACATCTCGGAGGTGTAAATGCGGCGTTCAGCGTGGATGCTCGGCTTCACTTTAAAGCGAGCTTGCCCGTTGGACCATTTCAGGCCTCGTTTTTACTTATAAACACGTTTAATGCTCTACCTTGTGGTTCTTGCCATGGCGGTACACCATCCAGTCCTCTCCGTTGGTGCTGACCTCCAGCTTGAAGGTTGTGACGTAGTAGGACTTCTGCGTTTCCTTGGATATGGCACCCTGTGTGGCAATACCGGTCAAAACCTTGAGGAAATGAAGATCCACCTGGAAAAAAGGGGGGAAAAATGTATAAAACTTGTTTTCATGAACTGAAATAAAATAGAATAGCGGCAGAGAAAGCTCCGTAGACTGCAGGATGGATGTGCTCCGGGCTGATGCAGATAGCCGAGCAGCTGCAAGTCTATTGCTCGACACAGCAGCAGCAGCAGATTGTCGCCTTCTACTGAAGAAGCCTAGGTGGTATCTATAGTGTGTGTGTGTGTGTGTGTGTGTGTGTGTGTGTGTGTGTGGTGTGTTGAGAGATCTGTGTGTGTGTGTGTGTGTGTGTGTACATTGTGATGTGTGTAAGGGGAGGAATGGTTGGAGGCAAAGATCAATGGCACAGTGTTCGGATGCATTCCTGAAGAGCACCTTCATCAATCACGGCCTTCTTGCCGCTCTCCTCCGCGCTCTGCCTATGCACGCGTTCGAGACAGGAAAGATGGAGAGTGTGGAAGCACTTCCTTATCATCGGTTCACAGTTCCTCCATTCCCTTTATGTGTGAGCACCTCTGTGTGTCCCCCACTGTACGTGAGAGCCTTCTTCGCCGAGCCTTCTTCCGCAAGTATCACCGAGACAAATTTACTGTCACCAGCGAGTTAACGCGTCGCTGATTCAGATATCAGTGTCGACCCGCTCTAGACTTTGTGCCTTAAATCAAATATTCGCCTTCAGATTTCTACCAGAGCAAACCAACTGCATTTAAAAGTTTCTTAAACACCCGGGCCCTCGAGACAGCTCAAATGCGCGGTTATTTATATTTGGTGGCACGGCTCTGTTCTGGAACCTCTCTGCCCCTTCCACGTACATTCATGGAAAGCCTAAGGCAAAGAAAGAAGCAGCACGACTTCTTTCTGGGGTACGAAACAACTGCAGGTGGGCTAAAGCGACTTAAATAGTTGACATTTGCCGACTGAATGCATGAAAGGGTACCAGCTGATCCGTCAGCTGCTGCGAGCTGCCGCTGACATCGACTGATCTCGACAGCGTAGGCCTGCTTGAACCTCGCGGAGTGATACCTGTATGTATTCCTTGTTGCTGTCCTCTGCCGGCGTCCAAGCGTTGTCGTCGTTGTTGAGGCGAGCCTGGCGCGGCAGCCAGCGATTGTCGTAAAAGGACGTCGAGGCCGTGATTTGGTCGTCGCTGATCTTCCCCGACTCCATGCCCAGCGCCATGCTGCAGTGAAATGCTGACGGGAGAAGAGGGAGCAACGTCAGCTATGTTTGCATTGAATATAACTGAATATAACGGTTTAGCAGACATGAAAGAGAAGGCATGAGGGGCACAGAGCTCGAAAAAACAAGAGGCGTGAAGTTAAACTCAGGCAGACACAAAGAGAAAAGACAATGAGAGGCAGAAAGCAGCCCAACAGGTGAGTGAAGTTAAATTGAGGTTGAGTTAATTTATATTCTAAAAGAAAATAGTATGAGCCCGCTTCTGAGAAATCATGCTCTCTTAGGAGAGCGCAAAATAGGCTGAGAGGGGTGAGGGAGCGCTCCGAGATTGAAATAGCATTAAAGCAGGCACGGCTGAAGAGATCGAGAGGGTAAGAGGAGAGGAGGAAAAAGAAAAAAGATGAAGAGAGAAAGACGAGTGTCAGCAGAGATGACAGAGACGAAAGCGGTGAAAGAGAGAAAATCGAGTTGGGAATAAAAGCAGGTAAGCAAACCTACACTCTGTACACACAAATGCACGCACACGTGCGCTCTTAAAGTGATGGTGCACTCACAGTCGGAGACTTCTTTTTGTGTCATGTTGTAGCGGGCGGAGAAGCCGTCTTTGGCGACGGCCATGTCGGTGTGGAAGGAGAGAGACAGCAGGCCGGAGGACGATTGGATCTCTGGGGGGATCTTTGTCCCGCAGTACCGGCCAATCAGAGGAGCCACTGCACACACACGAAATTCATGTTTATACAGTCATATTGCAAAGAAATGATTTTAAAAGAAACATTCATGCTGTTATTTTGAAAAACTCAACATTTACTGCGTTTTCTGTATGATGCTACATTCAAGGAAGGAAGAAAAATCAGAAAAAGCACGCACATGTGATAATTCCTATAAGATTAAAAAAAAAGGAAATCCAGCACTGCAAAGACAGGTTTCCAGTGGTCATGCTGCTTCGGTAAGTGTTGTCTAATGACTCACAGCATGCCTCTCCTCCATCTCCCCTTCCTCCATTCATTCCTCTCTCCCTTAACTCGCCTGTCCATCCCTCCATCTGCCATGTGTGTGTCTCAGCCAGAACCCAGCAGGAGAGGGAATGGAATCCCTTGCTTTAATGCAAGCTGCACTGGGATCAGCTGCAGACGAGCACTCACACACGCATAGACACACACATGCGCGCACGCACTCACAAACATTAAGGATTACAACGGTCTCCAGACACAAAAATTCTTCACCCTTCCGCCTCGTCTCCCGTCCCTCTTTCACGCCCAAGGAAACTCAGGCTCACTGGAACTGGGTTACACTTTAATTTGCTCCTAATTCTCAACTTTGAATGGTATAAATTGTTTTCAGCTATCAAAGCTCCTAAATTCAAGGCTATAATTGGAATTTTAAATCCACTTGGATCCCTTCTTAGCGACTGAAAATGGAATAATTAGAGCAAATCCTTGGTTCCCCCCCCCCACCCTGCTTCATATTTTCAAAAAGAAAAGAAAAAAAGAGAGAAGAAAAGGAACTCGGCAAAGCGAGAGGTGAGAAATGAACCACTCACCACTACTAATGTGGCTTTCATCAGCTACAGAGCAACTAGCATTAGCCTATGGCGGTCACTATCAAAGCCCCTTGATAACATCCTCAAATGTTTTTCTCCCCCAAACCCCTCCCATTCCCACTTTCTGATCTCGGCTCTTTGCATACAAGCAGATACTCATCGTGGCCGTCACTCTCGCTCACCCTGGGGAGGAAGGAAGTGCTAGGTGATAAGGATGGAGGACAGGGAGGAAAGTACGAGGGGGGTTAGGAACGGGTTGTTATTATGGAGAGGGAAGAGAACCATGGGAACAGATTGCTCCTCAGGGGTGTCCAGTCCCCCCCCTCCCATGTAATGGGATGGACTGTACGGTAAGAGCTTACATCAAAGAGAGGGATGCCTGCACAGGAAATTGAAGGCTGCTATGCAGATTTCAGTGTAGGAATGTGCATGTGGAAATGAGGCTGTCCACGCACGTTAAAAGGTGAGGACAGGGTGTCTTTCCAGTGTGTCTACGCTCACGCTGAGATATTCCGACATCTGTTTGTGTGTGTCTGTGCGCTCACCTTGTGGCAGACCGTCCCACACGTCCAGCCAGTCGTACTTGCAGTCACCCTCTCCGACCAGCAGGGGGTCGTTCTCGAGATCGAAGGTCAGGAAGGTGAGCGTGATGTCCATGTGGGGCGGGGCAATGATCATGTAGGAGCATTCCAGATTGTGAGGGTATTTATCCGGGAACCCCGGGGACTCGATCATGCCAGTAGGGCTGGTGAAATTGCGGAAGCAGAATTCCGAGCCTAAGCAGACACACAAGGATAAGAGAATATTTAGAGTCGGGAGTGAAAAAAAAAAACAAAACCATAATGGTCGCGTTACGAGCAGGAGCAATCGATCACGTGGCGGTATCTCATCTGACTTGCAGAAGGTGTTTCAGAAACTCATTCGTCACTGACAGCCCTGCTGGGATTTTACAGTAGCTGCGGTGGTGAAAGGACACGAACGTGCACGACTCGTGGCTGTAGATGGAGGAGGGAAAAAACCCAACAGAGCGAGCAAATGCTCAACTGGGCATTTCTAATTTTGCATCATGCAACGCAAGCAGGCTTAGAGCTCTTTTTTGTGCACGATCCCCTTAAATTCATACCACCTCTGTGCTCTCAAACAATGACAGTGCACTGCAAAACCCAGCCTTTACTTGAGCCCTTAAAAAATTCCACCTTTAAAGACGGACCCCTGCTTTAGAGCATATATTTAAAATTTTACCCTTTTTTGGGTCTCATTTGCACTCTGTGTGTGCGCGTGTCTTTCACTTTCTCTCGCACACCTCGCTCATGCATACCACAAAAGTTGTGTAATGGTTCTAAGTGGGCCCTTTGCGGCGGCTCCTCATTAGCTATGCAGATTTATGCGCCCTGGGCGGCTCACCTTGAGCGGCAGCAGCTGTGTGGCTCAGATCATCTACCCATCAGCCACTGCTCCGCGGTCCACTGGGGAGCCTGAGTCACGGCCGAGTGTTTATGGACCGGCACATCAATGAGGCGGGAGAGAGCTGACAATCCAGCACACACACACGCACACACGCACACACGGCAAATAGACAGGTCTTCACACAAATGTCACACGCGCTGCCTCATTCATAAGCTGTGTTTATTTTCCGAGCCTGAGTTCGCTCACCCTTTAAATAGTTCTATCTTTACAATGCAGGCTCCGTTCAGTCGTACATCTTTATGCATTTCTATTTTCATGCTCACCGGACACACACACACACATCCTCACGTGGCAACGCTGCTAAGATACGTGGGACAAATCGCAGCTCTTCCTCTAGAACTAAAGCGCACTTAAACTGGACATTGTGTGGTTTTTTTTCTTTTTGCTACTTCTCTCCTGCTGAAATGACTCGTTGAAGGTAAATTCATTTAAAGACGCATTTCACTTCAGTTTCCTTTCCCAGACAAATGCGCCTTGCGTCACTACCAGCAAGGAAAAACAAGCCTAAGCTAGAAGCATTTTTCCCATCGTTGACTCCACTGGAAAGCTGGGAGGTCAGGTTGAAGAGGCTCACGGGAGGAGGCATCTGGTGGATTTCAAACCTGGGAAAGCGGCGCCGCATCCAGGCAAGCACTGCACTGTCTCAGGGAGCTGCCAGGGCTGCGTTTGATAACCAGATTCATATTCGTAGAGGCGGCGTTTAGGAGCACAGACGCGTTAGTGGAACATTCCTTCGGCAGCATTCCTCGGAGGCACCGGTTCTTATTATCAGGCGGCCCTATGAAAAGCTGAGGGGTCGACTGTGCTGCTCTGACCCCCCCTCCCGGTGTCTACACTTGGTAATGGCAGAGAGCTGACCCTAATCAGCATAGAGACAGAGGGAGGAAAACCCAGGAGACGTATACCATATCTCTATTTGTATTCCCCATTTTGTGAGAGATTCTTTATATCCCGTTTTCTCTCATTTCCTGCCAAAGCCTCACATTTTAAAAAAAAGTGCTTACATATATAGCTGAGTGCAATGATGCATATATCTTCCTATTGATTTACCTGGCACCAATACATTCATGTCACAGTTGACAGTTGAGATGTTGACAAAAAAAAATGTATGAGTCTTCCCCCCCACGCGTTAAAAGCAGGCATTCAACCCCTTGTGTCGACTCCCACACACACCGTTACATCAAAACACCCGTGGATCAGTTGCCTGGCTGCCTGTACGCACACACAAACACACACACAGAAGTAGGGATGCTGAAATGTGAGGGTAATTTACAGCCAAGATCTCCCCATCCCTTCAACCACTGACCTCAGCTCTGTGTGTTAAGTGTACAGTTATAATGTAGGAGTAAGCAGCATCAATCTCCATGTGTCTGTAATGCGATCATAACGACAGCAAATGAACTGCGCAGTACGCATGAGTCCCATCTCCTGCGAATGCTCCTCTTCGCATGTACGTTTTTGCTCACACGACCCGTTTCTTGCTGCCTGTTTTCCCTCAGTGTGTGCGTGCTTGAAGGTGTGTGTCTGCATGTGTGAGACCCAGTAACACACTGGCCTTGTTTCTCACTGGGTCACAGTGCAAAGCAAGTCTGCGGAGTCCTGCTGGTGAAATCTTCAATCTGAGCGCAGCTTGACTCCACCGCCCATCCAAACACGCCGTGTCTGTTACTCGAGGAGCTGTCGCCCTCGCGCGACGTCACGTGCCGATGCTCTGCCGAGTGTGCGCATATGCACCTTCTCTTTGCGTCACTGCTCATTAGCTCACAGTGTATGAACACGCCAAAAACAAGTCCCCCTCTTCTCCTCCCCCTCGCCCCTTTCTACCTCCCCCTGTCACCCCCTCATGTCTTAAAAACACACACACATGCCTGCGCACACACACGTGCCTGTTTGGTGCTTGCATCGCACCATGAGCTGCCATTTGGCGAGAGCTGTCTTCTGGCAAGGAGCGGGAGGTCATAGTGTGAGTGAGTGAGAGTGTGTGTCAGTGTGATTGGAGGTGGGGTGGGGGTAAGAGGGCGAGTTGCTGGGTAGAAACCACTCGATTCTTGCACATGAGTGCCTGATGTAGTAGCGGCAGCTCCACACGTTGTGTCAGGGCAACCCCTTTCCTCTCCTCCTCCACCCAGCGACGCGCCGGGCCTGTGTTCATTCACTCTTTCAACCCTCTGTCTCGCCTGGCGTCGACATACAACTCTAGCTGAGGGCTCACCTCTGCGTCTGCCGCACATCAAAACCTGCCTCACCCTCCTCTCTCTCACCTGCCTGTCTCCGCCTGACATACAGCTCACTCCTCGTATACAGTCGCGAGCAGATCTCTCGTGTAACCTCCCCACGCTTGAGTTCGGCTCACGGTTTCCATTGAAGAAAATCTCTCCCGAGGCATCTGGGGAAGGGCGGTGTACATGCATGCCTGTGTAGATGTGTAGCGGAAGGGGCACGCTACACAAGGGTGTGGGGGGAAGGGTTGAAAACCCACAACAACAAAAACAACAACAACAACAACACTGTGAACAACTGGAAGACCCAAGAAAAGGAGAAACAGCATTCTTGGCATGCTGTGGTTTGACACTTTTATATATCCGGAGAGACAATTCGAGAGGAATGTTTCTTCTTAGACTGATGCCTCTGTTGTGTTGTTGTTGTTAAATGAATTACCATTATCAATTGTTTTTCATCTTCAGCACACACACACATACAAAAAAATGCAGATGCCAAAAAAAGCCCTCCTGCTGTTTGTGATCAAAGCCGTTCACGCGGTTGCTGATAATGTCTCGTTATTTCATTCCGGGTACGCGTTTTTCCTCATCGCTGATCAGTCTTAAGCGCTCTTGTTTTTTTTTTTTGTGCTCGATTTATTTATTCATGACTTTAATTCACCTTTTGCCGGTTAATTACGTGAGCGTGATTTCGGCAGTGGGATGGGGCTCATGGGTTTTTCAGGAATAAACAAGTTGCAATCAGCCGTAACAGCCATCACTGACGCGTCCAATCAGCATGATAGCATCAGAGAGACATGCAAGGCCAGTGTGTTATGTCTGGTACTTGGGCGGGGGTCCCTGCCGTAGGCTGCGCCCTCTTCCACCACCACCCGAACCCCCAGATGCCACAGAAGCGGTCAGCAGCGGTCATGGAGGAGACCCAATGCCCCAAGGTTCTCTATGCTCCCATCTTAACACTGGATTGGCTGCCACTGTTTTTCTGCCCCCACTGAGCTACTGGTGGGCTTTGGGGAAGGGTGAAATGGGGGCTTCCATCATAAGTCTTCCCCTTGTAGCCGTGGTAACAGCATCAGCAGCACGTGACTTTGTGTGGGGTGGTAGTCAGGGCTGTATAAAGGGTTAAGCACGCATGAGTAGGACCAAAGTAGGCCACAACAATAAGGGGGAAGGGAGGGGGGCTGTGCACTTTCACTGTACAGTAGGATTAAGGCGTTTGTGCACTGTATGTGTGCGTGCGTGTGTGCATGAGTGTAGTGGACTGAGGGATAGATGGAAGACCCTGGCTCTTCTTAGGATGTGAACCGAAGGGTGAAGGGTTATTTGGGACGGATGTAGAGCCAAAGGTCGACTTGTGATCCTCAACGCTGAAAGTGATTAGCTCTAACTGTGCTGTACCACGCCACTTACACACACATAAACCACACACAAACACACACAGTGGCAGTGGCACAAACAGATTGCTTGTCCAATTCAAAAAAACCCTGGAGTAGCTACAGTCACTGCTTATGTAATAAGGTTGAATGAACAAAACAAAAACAAGCCACAGTATCATTAGTCCAATGCAGAGAAAGCAGGGCAGGATATCTCAAACACACACACACACACACACACACACACACACACACACACACACACACACACACACAAACACAGACCTGCATTGTCTGACTTCCAGACACAGTGTGGTGGGGTCAGCCTCAGCTGTCTGTTTAAGATGGGGAGGAAGCTGAAGACACGCACACAAACACACACGTCTCCCAGCTGTTTGCACAGATTTCTATCTGTCAGGACACACCCTTTAAAAACACACACAGACCCATAAACACAACCTCCCAACCTCGACACTGTACACACAAACTGAGTTTTGTGCAGCTACATTAAAACAGACTGGACTAAAATTCATTTCTCCATCACCTCCCAAAAATAAAAGCGCGCAAAAATGCACAACGCCTAAATCCGTTAAGAATATTAAAAATAACGCTTGCACAATTGCCACTTCTCCTCTAGTAAGTAAACACATCTCAGCCTCGGATCTCTGTGTACCCGTCAGAAGTTGTAAGCTGTTTAGAGGGCCCGGGCCTGCCACGGTAAGACAAACAGCCATGATGAGAGAGCGTGCAGGCGCTGGGAACGCCGTAATTAACACATGGCCTCAATCACGCATCCTGAATTCATTTCCACTCTCTGACTCACTCCTTCTTTGTCAGTTTGTCTCCCTTAACCCCAATCATTTTCCCTCTCAGTTTGTGCCTCTCTCTCTACCTCTGTCTCACACACACACAAACATACGGGTCTCTCTTCCCGCCTCCACATACAAACATACATAGAGACAGACAGAATCTCGCACAACAAGCTGAGTGGAACCACCCACACATGCAGCCAGCAGACACCTACATGTGCTCGCACAGTGACACCAGCTCTTACACCCCTGTATTTATACCAGGATCTTGTTAAATGCACGGCAACCGCATCCCCCCTCCACCACAATCCACCAGCCTTCGATCCATCTATGCGTGAGACAGATGCAGTCAGTTATACCGCCAGGGTCTGAGCTCGGTGTCCTCGGTAACATCAAATTTGGGTCACACTCATTTGACACAAAGCCAGGGACATTTCTTCAAAGGTGGGAGGTGAATTAACGAATTCTTTCTGTTTTCGCGGTGTTAAATCGAAAAGCATTTCCAGACCCAAATCAGGAGTTACCTTTAACTGCTGCAGAGACAATACGCTGGCAACTCACTTGTACATAAATCTTGTTCCCCCCGAGGCCACCTGACCAATTCACCTCGCCTCCTCCCACTATAACTCACACACACAAACACACAAGTGCCACTAAAACAATACTTCAACCTTGCCCGCAAAGCGCACTTCACCTCGTGCACTTTGACGACTTTTGAGAAAATTCCATTTCGCCACACGCTCGTCCCCATCACTCTCCTCGCCTCTGCCTCCGCTCATAAACCTTTGACCTTAAGTCAAACTCCCAAGTAGCCTCGGAGCTCTTTCCATTTTCCATCATCCCACAATAACCCTTCCCACACCCCAGTCTTCTTAACGGCCCCGGAGGAAGTGTATTCTTGCTTCATATAAGAACGCATTCCTCACGTGCTTTGAGGCAACTTAAAAGTTGTTGTTTTTTCCTCGCTCTGTAAGTTTTGCCTGCATGCCCGGTCCCCTCTGCTGAAGTAAATTACTGGGAAAGTGATGGGATGAGTGATTGCGGGTTTTGGGCCGCTAACATGAAGGCGAAGGAGGCGCATGGTGACAAAAAACCATTGACTTGAGTGTTTTTGAGAAGGGGAGCCTTACGTTTGATGAAATATGTCCCACACATAAACTGTAACAAAATGATGCACACTGTTTTGTTTTTTTTGTTGTTGTTGTTTGTTTTGCCTTTCATGTAATATAAAATATTGCTTGAATTGCCCAAAAATATCTGCAGAAAAACAAGAAAATTAAGAAAAAACACGATGAACTGTGTGGCGTTGTTGACTTAATGTGGCACTAAACAGACCCAGCTTTAAGAACACAACCCATTAATGCGTCCTTACCTGTTTTGAATATCTCGTAGCGCAAAGAGAAGCCGGCTCCCTGATGGGCGTAGTCAGAGACAAATCTGATTTGGAGGGATGGCCCAGATGAGATAATTGGCCCTGGGGCGATGTTGCTGCAGTGCCGCCCCAAAACATCGGCCGTCTCTGAAGTTCCATCGCGGATCTCTATGAAGTCGTATCTGAAAAGAATAAGAGAAATGAATTAGATTCTTTCCTGTTATGTTAAAATGTTCTCTTAAAAGCATTCCTTAAAAAAATCCTAGGATGCAGCATACTCAGAGTTTAATGCATCAGGAAGGGATTAAGAAAGGTAAAGAGATAAAAGGAGAAATGTAGAGGGGAGATAAATGTAGATAGTTATGGGGTTATGCAATCGGCACAGCTAATAAAAAACAGACAGGTGTGGATCTATTTACCGTCAGAGTTCAGCCTCAGGACAGAATACACAGAGCGAAATAGCACAACACAACTTCAAGACACAAATAAACATCTCTGCCACACCTCATATGTGCTGCTTCCCCTCAGCTGTATTCAATAAATTTAGCTCTTATGACCCAGTTCTGCTTGAGACAACAAGCTCAGATCCCTCTGACATCAGCTCGAGGTTAGCTCCCGCCATTTTACCAAATCTTGGATAACAGGAAAGAAAATGAAGAGAGGGCTGCGTTTGAGCAGAACGTAATTGAACAAGTGGCTGCAATCTGAGGGTGAAGACTGGGGCAAATGGATGGATTTGTTAATAAGAGGCGCAAAAATAGGCAGGAGCTCATGAAATAGTAAAACGGTGAAGGCTGGGGGGGATGATGACATTAAGGTGAAGGAGCAGAGAGTAAAATTGGTCCAAAGAAATGCACAGGCACCTTGCTTATTAGCTTACACATGCTTGAGCTCTTGGCTCATTTTGACCTTTGACTAGCTAACTGACCCTGAATGATAAAAGCAAATTCTCAACTGGCAGGCTACTACGCATGTGTGTGTGTGTGTGTGTGTGTGTGTGTGTGTGTGTGTGTGTGTGTGTGTGTGTGTG
>NW_024582401.1:647219-700556 GCF_018398535.1 Haplochromis burtoni
AAAAACACACACAAAGAGGCAGCCCAACCGATTGATCCAAAATTAACCCCGAGTGTCACTCCTGTGCCATTATTAGACATAAGCGGCGACACAGAGTCACAGAGTTCAGTCAAAAGAAGATTGTTATTTCCATCCGTCTGTCCTGGGAGCAACAAGACCCACCGCGATGATCATGTGGGGTATAGGATGAAAGAAGAAGCCGGATTGGAGGTGGGTTGCAAAGTGGCTTGCAGATGCACCACAGCTGCAGGCTGATATTTAGTATCTGTTTCCCTTTAAGGAAAATACTACATGGATGGATTTTACAGCATCAAAGTTTTCCAAATTTCCACTTTTGCACTTGTTTTCCACAAGGACACAAAGTTTAATGCAGATATGTAGCCTGTAAGAGATAACACGCATAAAATATGGATCTAAAGATTTTTCATTGATATTCATGTAGGCCAAAAAAAGTCTCTATGAATGGTAGACTAATTTGGTCTCCTTAGCTCCCTTAACGGCTAGCGAATACTACGCAGTGTATGAAAACACAGCCCTGCCTTGGACAGCCATCATTAAATTATATCATAGCTCTGCTGATATGGTAAAGATGGAGCTAGTTCATGTTTTGGAGCTGAAAGTGAATCACCAGGTGTCAGGATAGTAATTTTGGGTTGTGTGAATACTGGAAGGTGTGGAAATCTCCGTGATTTTTGCTTGTTTCTAACTCAGTGCTGGATTATAGTTTTAAAGCAAGTTTCAATCATTTTCATCCAAATAGTGTCTGAGAGGAATCTGCACTTTTCTATCTCTTATATTCTCTTAAGCATGAGCTTGTTTTGCTGCTGTATGAGTACAAGATTTGTGTTGTTATTGCATTGCAAGTTGTTGCAACTGTGAATAATTTCCTTGTAATTTTATAATCTATCATGATACTCAATCGTGTTTCTCTCTACAAGTGTCTTTACCACACACACACACTAAACACAAAACACTGGGTTTCCCAATGTAGCTGACTGCATTGCTGCAGGCGTCCTGCAGCTACACCCTTCAAACATACAGGCATGCAAAACGCACTTGCTTCAATTAGTTTGCGTAACAAAGCTGTCACAAAACAACAGGGCTGCTGTTGTCTCGCTAATTAGCGTGACGGGTTGTTTGATGTTAAAAAATCGTCGCAGATGACTCCGAGTTTTGGAGCCGCCTTCAAACTCAGCATCTCGCCAATGTCCCGAACAGGTAAGCGCTTTCCCCCCCGCGACTTCTCTACAATGAAAAGCGTTCAGAAGAGCTGAGACAAACCAATCAGCTCAAGGCTGTGTTTCTTTGTGGAATCTCAGCACTAAGACTGCTTTTGTGCTGCCTGCTTGGAATAAAACCTGGATTAAGTAGAGTCACTAAGCCTCTTTTTTGGCTATCGCATTCCTGCAGTGTATTGATTCCTATACAGAGCATTCAAGCTAAGACTGCTGATGGAGGGATAATCCCAACCATATTAATCTAGGTCAGAGTGGTACATGCACAGGTGAGGCTCGAAGTGTGAAAATGCTGCAATGAGCCTGCAATATCGCCACATGAAAGCATCTGACCAACAAAAAGAACGTACAGGACGAGGCGAGTTAATTAAACCAAAAAAAAAAAAGAGTACAAAGGACATGCACTTTGGGAAATAAAGGAATCTCAGGTTTGATTTGGCCTTGGGAAGATTTTCAGGTCATGGTTTCAGAGAATATTTTAAAGCCGAGATGAAGGTAAGAAGGTTTATATATGAGGCAAAGGAGGGTTTAACGAAAACAGTGCCAGAGTTGGATTAGGGGGGAACTGCAAGACACAGTTTCTGAAGCCTGATCCGTTTACTCTGGTCGCAGCCAGTTGATGGGTTTGTGGACTTGCAGCTTTTTCATTATGTTCATTTCAAGGCTAGTTGTTGGCTTCCGCAGAACTTTTCACACAGCTATGTTACCTACAGGAAGGTGTTTAGCTAAAACTGTACTGACACACCTGTTAGCTTGGTTGGATTGAGGTGCGATCACATTCATGCCACGAACAAACTGCTCTGGAGTTCATTTAGAACCCCACCAAGACCACCTCCTCCAAAGGGTCTCGGTTTTGGTCTGAACTTGAGTGGAATTACTGTGTCCACTTCTGCACAGGTGAACCAGAGTCTGATTTAAACCGACCAAACACGGCTGGTGTGAAAGCAGCCTTAGGCTAAATAGCATGATAGCCTGATATTGCTACACCTCCTGAACCGGTTTCAACAGTTTCACTCTCTCTGCCTCTCTCTTACCAATTTTTATTGTTACTTTTTTAAAAATTCATAAATCTTAAAGTTTCAAAGGTGCACTGCGACATGTTTCAGTCTTCTTGCACGCTCCTCCAGTCTAAGCTTGTGATGACGACTGGGGCTCAAGCCAATCTGCACAAAAGAAGGCCTGAAGAGCTCTCCTCCTAGTAAGTAAAGAAGCTGTTGTCCAATACTCTTATACGTGTCTTGGTTGTAATCCTGCATTACAGAGGCGATCGTAGAGGCTTTAGTGGCAGGCTCCAACTGTGAGTCTGTGAGAGCCGCGGCCATCCCTTAAGTACGCCTGCTTAGGGCTGTTACTGACACATGCTTTAGGGAAAACACACACTCAAAACATGTGCCAACAAACACACAAAGACAGACGCGTACACAGACACATGCCGCATAGACAAGCACATGCGTGCGCGTACACAGTCGATGCTGCATCACCAACGCCGAGGATAAAAGGCCCGCGAAGGAGCTGAGAGCCTAATTAGGTTTTAATTGATTTTGGAGTGGGTCTCTATCCTTCTCTCCCCTCTCCCTCTCTCCTGTCGTGGATTAGCGTCAGTGAGTGAGTGTTCCTCAGATGTGATTATTGACCTGTTCGCTCAGCCTCTCCCCAGGCTCTGATGAATACTTGCATGAGGACCTGACGTGTGAGAGCCCACTGTCTGTCTCTCCCAAGCACACACTTGATTGCATTCCAGGACAGTGCGCAGACACACACATAAATCATTTGCACATGCGCACTCGCACATCTGCGCCCATGAAGGTACGCATTAGCGCCGCGTCCCGCTCTCTCACACACACACGGAAGCAGAAAGCCCCCATCCAGATCCAGATTCCTCTAGGAATTGTTTTGATTCAAACTCCGCCTTTCTGTCTGACACCATCCATCCCCAACTTTCCGTCTGTCTGGTGGTCTGTCTAGGTCTGCACGACCAGCCCTGTGTTAGGGAACCATTATGGGGGGCAGCAGTTTCGCCCTCCCTCATTTCCCCTATAGAATATAGCTGGAACAGAGGGAGAAGGTTAAAGAAACTAAAAACCCTTAAAGGCCAGTAATTCTGCACCAGCCCAGACACGTCTTCTCTTCCTCTGATCTCATATATCACGACACCCCTGCGCCAAAACAACTAACTGCCTTTCACACATTTTGCTGTTTGCTGGGGACCGGGGACATTTCCTGCAGGCAGCAGTGCCTCAGTACAACCAAACGCAGGCTCAAAGCGAGTATACATACACACCACAAAACAGTGTAAAACTCTACATTGACACACAGCAGAAACTGTAAAAATAGGCTATAAAAAAATCGAGAAACCACTAAAGACGAAACTGGTACGAGCAGTACTGGTTTCTTTTAAGAGATGCCAAATTGGGTGCTGACGGTATCGTAAACAATGAAGCTGCTCTGGAAGATTACTATACATGATGACACTTTATCTAAATTACATCCTTTATGAGGTTTACGTAGCAAAGATTTATTTATTGTCACATATTTGACAATAATCAGTGCCATTAAACAATGCGAGCTGTGCTTGTATGGCACCTTTTGGCCTTACTAGAGGACAGTAGTAGAATGAGCACTATTTATGTGAAGGGGCAGATTTAACAACCTACCTCGCGAAGAGTCGACGGTCCGCCCTATTCGCTATCATCGCCCATCATTTAGCAGGTGTTACTGTGAAATCTGGGAACTTCTCAAAGCTAACATTAATCTTGATGTGTTCATTTAGGCAGATCTTCTAAGCAGGAGCTTGTGGAGAGATATGAGGTTGCAAGTCTTTGTTAGGTGTTAAGTCTTTTTGCAGAGCACTGTTTGCTTATATATTTATAGGCCTTTTATGCCTCTGTGGCCTTACTGACCCTGCTAGTGGTCACTATGCAATAATGTGCAGTCAGTCCTGTCATTCCCCTTTAGGGATCTGCTATATGCATTTACAGTCCTTGCTGGTACCGTCCTCCTGCATCTTTTGTGAAATCAGCACATGAGTTCTCATCTAACCACCCTTCTGTAAAAGAGCTAGCTTTGTGTATGTGTTTCATTTAGTTTATTCTCAGTGCCTACACAAAGCATTCTCTGGGAACTTCAGCACTATGTAAGAGATCAACACGTAATTTGCCACGGGTGCGTCACTGTCTCCTTGATTTATTTTGTTTATGCTGGTAAAAGGGGAACAGCTGTTCTCGAGCATCAGGAAATCAAACTTGGCCGTACCCTCAGACACTCGGGGCCGTCGGCTGAAATGATTTCCCCCCTTCCTGTTGCCTGTGTTTCTCCACCCGTTTTTTCTACTTCTCAGAGCTCAGTGAAACCTCAAGACCCCGATCCAGTAAACAATGAGGCGCTGTCTTTGGCTTTCTTTCGTCCGCCTCGCCGCGATTTACACAAGCAGAGGCAGAAATTAAGCAAAGGCACACACACCCAGATATTCACATATCTGAACACACACTCCCTCCCACCCGCAAAGGGGACTCTAATAAGCCATAAGTGCCTCTGAAATATTAACTAGATGCTGCGAGCGAAATCCCAGCAGATCCGCGGGGGCCTGCCATCTTCAATCTAGCCCCCTCCAAAAAACAAACAGCACTTCTCCTTCTCATCTCCTCATGCCTCGCCGCCCTCCCCCTTGCTGTCCATCACGAGTTCATGCTTACAGATGACTCGGGCCAAACCACTGACCACAGACCGTCTAGGCTCAGCCCCAGACCTTCTAGTGCAGCATCGATCGGAAGCATCAAACTATAAACGCTGTCTGCACTGAAGCCGTGACCCTGCTGACTCTCGCTGGACGCGTTTCACCTCTATCGAAGCATGTTGGCCGTTGTGCTTTCCTCGCGCCGCGGCGTAGTTCATCAACTCTGATTACATTTGTGACAGATGAATACAGAGACAACAGTGCTGCAGCTGCACCGGGCTATCCTAATCACATGCTGGGTTTTTACGGTTAATTGTACCAGTTAGCCATTATATCATCATTAAATCCCGGCAGCTGTGTTGACTGCTGGACGCTGATGACCATGATTGTGTCCTAACTGTAGGCCAAATGCCAGATGTTGACAGATATGATCCTGGAACAACTCCCTCCTTTAGCCATGACCTCTGGGAGCTCGTCTGTCCTTCCTTTCATCCTCAGCCATCATCCTTCCCTTTCCCTTTTTGCGCCTTCTTTACTTTCCTTCCCCTCTGGCTATTGCTGATCATTTATAGATTTCCCATTACAAGCGGAATACAGACATTGATCCCACCCCTCCCTCGAACTCTAGCAAAAAGGCGATATCACGCATAGAAACACAGAGCTGGTACGTGTGTTGGTGGCACTTCTCGCTGTGGCCAGACATGTCACAAGCCCCGGGGGGTGGGGATGGGTGTGGGGGGTGTCTAGCTGTGTGTCTGAAGAGTTATAAAGTTATATAATAAAATCTTTCCACCTCAGGCAGACTGCATTCAATAACAAATAACCAAATAAAAGTGAGAAAATAAAAACCGGGAAAAAGTGCAAGAAATGGATCTTCTTGAATGACTATTTTTGTGTCTGTGTGTGTGTCTGTGTGTGCGCGTGCACCCACCCGTTTCAATGTTTAATTCAAGTGCATAAAAATAAAACACCTCCTTGGGCGGGAGCGAGAGGGAGAGAGGAAGAACAAAGGGAGAGATGGAGGGAAGGAAAAAATCGGAGGAGGGAGACGTCGAGAAAGAGAGCTGGAGAGAAACTCTCTCTCTCCCCTTCCTCGACTCCTGGTATATCACTAGGTAGCATCCTGGGGCTTGGTGATGGCAGATTGCATTAGAGATATGGGCCTGATATTTCATCTAGCCTTTATTACATTTAGTTCGCATCAATCGGCTGGCAGCCTGGAGGTAAGAGCTATTTGGCACATGGCCGGACTCCCCCTGAAATGAAATCCTGAATTAAAGTGCCACCTCAGACATGGAGCGCCTGCATAAGGCTCACGATTTGATTGCTGCAGTCGAGCCGGTGTTTGGCTTCGTTACATCGCACGAGTACTGACTGTTTGAACCCGCCGAGGGAAAATCACCAGCTGGCAGGGGATATTAGCGTTCAGAAGCCTTGCCTGAGCTGACCAAGCACTTTTCTCAGTTTTATAAAGGCCTAAAGTGCCTTGGTATGGGGTGGGGGTGGCGGTGGTGAGGTGATGACTGATGAGCACTTTTACACCGACAGGTTGCGTGCTTAATAGCGCACGTGCATGCGTGCTTTATAAGCATATCCAAAAACATATGTTCAGCCTTTCATGTGACCATTTTCCCCCCGTTTCCTGCGTGCTTCCATGATCAGCAGTCCAGACACCACAGCCCTGCGTATTTCAGGTAACACCGCTTCGGTTTTCTGCTCTGCCATCTCTGTAATCCCACCTGTCACGCAGATTTTCAGCCCCGGCCGAGATACCGAGCCCTTCCCTCCTCCTGGAAAGCCCTCTGGCTCCCCTTGCCCTAACCTCGCAGAGAGGACCGTGAAAACATGCAAAAATCTCCTCTCTGCTCACTCTCTCACACCGCCATGCCTAATCATACAGGCAAGAAAAGGAAGCAACCCGTAACAGTGCTACAGGGCCTGGATCAATCCGTGTAAAAAAGAAAAAAAAAAAGAAAAGCATAACACGGGATGGAGAGAGGAGGATTATCAAGCCCTATTTTGCTGTTTTCTGTGCCTTAAAGGGTTCTCTACAAAACACAGAAGGGCACACTGGTGTTAAAGGTGATGCATAAAAACATGTTGGCAATATTCCCTATTTCTTTCCAAACTGGGGGGTGGGGGTCACCAGAGGTGTGATGGATAGAGAGGGATGCTAACCGTGCAAACTTGCAAAACGTGCTTGCACAGTTACTCACTCATAAACGCCCACTCACACTCACACACTCATACATACAGGATGAAGGGAGACTGAGTGGGAGTGTGTGTTAGAGGGCACGCCGAGGCCTTGTCCCCTTCAGGCGTGTGTTAAAAAAAATGTTTAAAAAAACCCCCATCCTAATAAGATTGTCTGTACCGAAGGGAAAAAAAAGAAGAAGTAGAAGAAGGGGGTATTTCAGTTTCTCTTCCTCCTCCCTCAGCCTCCTCCTGCCCTGCATGCCTTGGGCTGTGAGAAACTGCCTGACACACTGCTTATCAACAGCTGAGGCATCCCTCCCTCCCTCTCTCTCTCCCTCCCTCTCTACCAGTCCAGCAGGAAGTGCGGGCACGCCGCATTGCCGACACAGCGATGCTGGTGTCAAAGCGGAGAGGCGCTTTAGTGCAAAAAGATAATTACACAACAAAAAAACACGACGGAAACCTGGAGTTTCAAAGGCGGCGACATCAAAATAACATTTCAAGTTCAATGCCGTCGCGGCGCTACCGTGCGAAAAGAACCCGTCAAATATTACAAAACATTTTCCAACCAAAGCGGCCATTCATGCGCTCATGAAAGCAACGGTTTTTTTTAATTTTGGTTTGGTTTTTCTTCCCCTCTCCCGGCCAGACAAAGCACTTTGTAGACGAACAATGCAAAAAAAAATAAAATAAATGCAAAAAAACCCCATTATTAATTCTTCAATTTACCGAGTGGAGAAGAGAGAGAAAGTGCACTGATAAACTGACCAAATGGACTCATCGTTTGACCAAAATTGGTTGTATATAAAACTGAATTAAACAGTAGAGACTGGGAGCTTTTTCCACCCTCCCACTACTGTCTTCCTCTGAGGTCATAGACAATAGAAGACCATATGATTTGGATTATTTATGTCTCTGAGAAAGGAAACTGACCAACTCGCTCATATCGAGATAAACAGCTGGGTCTCATTCCCTTCTATTACTTCTTAAAGCCTCCCCTGTTTATTCTCTCTCGGCCCACCCTCCAATCTCTGACTTCAAAATACATCATGATTCATTTTCTTACATCCTATCTTATCATTCTGTCTTTACTGCCCAAAAGCAGACGCCGACTTCCAAATATTGCTTGGCATTTGATTATCAGATGGAGGGGGGATTAGAGCTTTATAGTCTGGGTAATGCTGGCTGATGCCTTCAAAAGTAAATTTCAAATTTTTACATCTGTCAAAAATCTTCCCGAGTAGTCTGCTGTTCTTCAGAAGGTTAAAAACCTCACCTTATATGGTTCTTAGCAGGATAAAACACAAATACATCCTGGCTGACAACACTTGTTTTTTAAGCTTAACCAGCGGAAATAACACAGGAACTTATTATTAAACTATCTGAATCATTCTTTCCATTTGGGTTTTATTGTTTTATTGCGACCTGTTTTTCCTCGTCTGTATTCAAGAGTGTGTGAAAGAAGCAGAAAACCTTGGGATGTGGAAATGAGCAGCATTTCCTGTCCTCTAAAACACAGAGGGTTGATATTGCAGCTGATGTGCCCTTGAGCAAGGAATTTAACCCCCATAACTGCCTGGGAGAAGGCGACTAGCATCCAGGACAAAATGAGTTTAATGGTTATGTGCTTCTACATGGAGCTTATGTGCTTTCCATTTTCTGAATAAATAATTATGTCAGAAAATATAAAAAGAAAACCACAGTCTACCTAATGGTCTGCTATTCACAGGAAGCCTGCAATCTGCAATTAAAATTTCCTTTGCGATTGACCTGTTGTGGTCAAAATGTGGATTACGTTTCAGCAGCCTGGAATTGGGCCAAACCACCCGGCACTGAATTATAACAGTATGTAAAAATCTGTGCGCCTCAACTGGAAATTACTTGTTTGAGATACGGATGCTTTCGCAGCATACTAATGAACGTGTCAACATGAATCATCATTCAGCCACAATAATAGCACACCATCTTACTGGTGAAGCCAACTTTCCCCTGACAGAAAAGAGTGGGTTTTATGGACTGCACCATTATGACCCGAATCCAGCTCCTTCCCCCCTCCCCGGCCTTCCCGTCTTACTTGCAGTCGAGCCTCTCGATCTCAAAGTGGGGGTTGAAGTTGAGGACGATGCGCTGCGAGGGCTCTGGCGCCGTGATGATCCAGTGGCAGTTCTGGTGTGGGGGGTACTCCAGAGGATAGCCAGGGGAGGTGATATAACCGGCCTCGCTGGCATCTAGCAAACCTCCGCACTCCGGCGCTGTGTAAGAGACAGAAAGGTGAGTTAGAAGGTGCTGGGAGGTACTGACTATAAAGCAGGCGAAGAGGAGCGGTTAAAAATGTTTTATGCATGTTTTTATTTTAAACATAATTTGATGCATTTCTACACAGCGTCATTTGCAGGGGCAGACTCATTTAAAGCACTGAAAAATAATAAATAAATAATAAAAAAGCTTGAGGAAATGATGCGCTCCCCTAGTGCAGCATCTCAGTGGGCGCCCCTTCATTTACCTTGCTTCTCTATATGAAGATGTGATGAGCAACAAATGAACAGTAAAACAAAAGAAAGCAATTTAGGCTGTCAGTTAGGAGGAAATTGGAAAAACTTCTCCATTGTGGATTCTCAATGCAAGCAGCGCCACATGGGTAAGCTATTAAAACAATAAAAGATCATTACTGTTGCATTTGGTGAAAGCGCGCACACACACACACAGAGAAACACACCGAGCCTTTTTCACCCTCTTCCACACCCAGGCTCTTATCTTCCTACTCCCCCATAGGGAGCGTTCTCCAAGTGTAATTGTTGCTCCTGCAAGCCAATCTGCAAACATTAGGACACATTCCCTGATCCTATCACGCTCTCCCAGGAACAATAGCTTGCCAATAGCGTAGCTCTGCAGGCTTAGACAGGAAGTGACACGCAGACGGCCTGTCTAGCTAGGTTCTGGGGTTCACCCCTACTCTGTAATGAAAAGCTAACGCGCTAACAAAAGACCCCATTCTCTGATTTCGCCCCGTGAGCCACGGCGGCTCTCGCTCTCTCCGTTATCTCCCACAAACATGCTAAACACATAAACTCACATGCACATACAAAAGAAACATATATGAGTATTCTGCACACATCCACGCACAAAGCCCGGCAGCCTTGTGCATATTGGTTCTTTATTAATCTTACTCTGCAACAGATTTGAGATATTATCAATTTTAGAGAAAAAAAAACAAAAACAGGGGCACCACGACAACAGCAGGAGCTAGCTTAGCTTAGATGGTCCCAACCTTTTTCATTTGATGTACCACCACAGCTCTAATTTTAATCCAAACTGCTTTCATCCACAATGTTTCTAATGTTTTATTTTATGATTACTGATCAATTTTACCTGTTAAATCTTTTAAAATTCTGTTTGGATAGCATAGTGCTAGCTAACAACTTTAGCTATTCACCATACTTTTAGCTAACGTTTTTATCCATTGTTTTAACTTCCTATTGTAACACTTTGTACATACATTTTACTTTTATTTAACTTCTTGTTTGCTTTTACTTCTAACGATAATCTTTCATATTTACTTATCTATTTTCTGTGTTGATTTTTACCGGTTAGCCATTACTTTAAGAAGTTACTGCTCGGGTTGGTTCAATTCTTACTCTTTTTGGATTTTCTTATTAGTTGAGCTAATCTTTTCATGTGCCTGCTGGTTATGGAGAGAAGCACCAAAGACATAATCAAAGAGAGACGTTCAGATAGTGAAAAGAGACAAAGAATCCTAAATTGAAATCTATGGAAGAACCGCAGAAGTATATCTTCCAAGGGATAGAAAAAAAATAGACTAGGATAGACTCTTTAAAAATGTATTTTAGGGCAAAGTCATGACTTGTTAAGCGTTTCTTTAAGATTTGACTGATTCTTTCCAGTCAGTTCTTTTTGTCCTGGTGAAAGTTAATTTAGATAATTCTTCTAGAAGGACCTGAAGTACACTCTGGGCTAACTGTATCCCTGTTTGGCAATCCCTTGTTTAGCTTATGTTTGCTGATCCTCCAGTGAGATCTAATAACCAACACGATTTTGAACGCAACAACAGACAAATCCTGTTTCACTACAGTAGCGGACGTTCATAGGAATACATATGAGGAAGGAAAGGAGCTGAGACAGGAACATGAATCATATGGCATTAACAATGTGTCACTAAACGTTGGCCTTAACCACTCAGCTACTGGAATGAATCCATTATTGACATAAATGGGTTGATATTTTTGCCTGTTTCTTTCAAATTTCTGTGAAAGCACCAATAAAGGAAACAGAAGGAAAGATAAGGGGGGAAAAAAACAGCACCAAAGGCTTGAAGTGTAATAGACCCTTCAAGTGTTGACATTTCCACCGCCTATTGTGCTTAAAAGGCACACTTAGATTCTCTGACATTTGATAGAGCTGCGATGGCTTCCTTACTTTGTTACTGGAGAGGAGCAACGCCCACGCTCACATCAGGCACACGCACACACACAGAGCTGCTGGTGATTTCATGGGAGCGCATGACTCCAGCCGCCCACATTGCGTACGCACAGATACAAACTACTGCACAAATATACACACACGCAATTTTAGCCATAAGTGCACACATGAATACATGCTTTAACGCACGCCCACGCGTTTGGGTGCACGTATAAATACACGGAAACACAGAGAGCCACTGCACAATGTTCAAAGGACCACCCACACACACACACACACTCACTTCCAAAAACACGCAGAGGGCCTGTCAATCACAGGAGGGAGGAAAAAAATCACTAACTGAAAATTTTCAAAAAGATAGCAGGGATAGGAAAGAATGACAAAGACAGACAGAAAGACCGAGACACACACACACACACATAGACACACACATGCACAGACATCTCTTTATCTGCCGCGGCTGTGCAGACAGACAGTCATTGTTGGGAAGCCTATGGAGGGGACGGTGTGCAAGAGGCTATCAGCGCGCAGAGCCTCGGCAGATTAAGTCGTTTGGGGAGAATCCTGCAGCCTCAACACTTTTTTCCCTCTGAGCTGCCCATTCAGTGGCCTCCAAAGGAGGATGAAGAGGAGGGATGCAGGAGAAATGACAGAATGAGTGGGAAGAGAAGGGGGGATGAAAGGATTACAGTAGGAAAGGAAAATGGGAGATGTGACAGAGAGGATGAGGGTGAAGAAGAGCAGAGGGATGTGAGGAAGGGTGGAGGATTGATGGCGAGGCGATGGATAAAACACGGATTGAGAAAGAAGGGGAAAGATTGATCGGAGGGGGGGTGAAGGCGGCAGGCTGGGTTGATTCATGATGGGCGGTGGTGAGCACATAGGTGGGAAGAGCGAGGGAGAGGAGTGACAGGCGCGGGGAGAGGGAGGAGGCGACAAAAGGTGATGAGGAAGGGGAAAAAAATACAGGCAGCCGAGGAGGAGAGAGAAAAGATGGAGAAAGGAGCGGGTGCGTGTGTGCAGCGCAAAAGAGCCTGACGAGCCTCATTAAGACATGCCTGCTATCCGGTGCTGTCCTGCAGATGCCGACCCCCAGGGGGAAACCTCTGTCAGTCACCTCTCACACACACACGTGCACACACACACACACACATGCACTGGCAAACATGCGTGTGTGCAGTTTGGTGGGTGTTTGTTTGCGGCTGATGAGAAAAAAATAAAATAGAAGGAAAGTGACAGATGTGTGTGTATTCTCATCTAATTTTTTGAATAGCTCGCCATTATGAGGATGCTTATATGGTACAAATGTGTGTGTGTTTCACTTTAAAGCAGAATGTTTGGGTGTGAACAGAACTTGTGGTGCTGGATGAGTAACAGAGGGGAAGCACTCAGGAGCTGCCAGCGAGCTCCACGAATTACACTGTCTCTTCTACTAGAGCAGCCCATCTGTCTGCACACAAACACTCACACACAAAGTGCTGCATATGTCCCTACCATGCATGGACCAAGGCCCTATTACAATGAACAATGCCACTTTTATGTATGTGTGAGTCTTAAGAGTATGTTTGCAGAGCTGCGTTTTGAGTGGATGGAACTGAAATCTAAATGACATAAAGCACAGCGCAGACTGTATCAATGAAATGAATTAATGACTTTTGTGTGAGTGTGGGCGCGCATTTCTTTTTTAGTCGCTCCTGAGACGTCTTCGCACCCAATGCGATTGCCTTTATCTTCATTATCTGAGAAAATGTGCATACGTCTGCATGTCTTAGCTCAGGTTTCTGCAGCATGTGTGAGTTCGGCTGCACGTCCCGCCGCTCTTATTTCTATTAGCTGCCTTATCGGGGAGGCACGGCGTCACGCTCTGGGATAAGCCGCGAGTGCGAGGAGAGGCGCTGATAAATCCCTCCATCATTCCTAGTGTCTCTCGTCCCGTCCCTTGCGCCTGCTCCCTCCCCGCTTCCCCACCTTAATTAAAAAGTGCTATCACCCAGAGTGAGGGAATACGAGGGGAGTGAGTGGGCAGCACTCATGCATTCAGACATTCAGAGAAGAGCATGGGGTTGTCTCTCTGACTGCTTTTAATCTCACCCATTCGACACTAGGCTGGGCCAAAGGAGGGAGGGAGATGAAGAGGTGGGGACCTGCTTTAAGACCTTTTAGGTCAAACCAGTGTGCGCCTCAGCAGCAGGGAGCGTGGCCCACCCAGTCATAGATGGTTGAGTTTAGTCAATATGCTGGTTTCAAATGTTTCTTGTTGCCGTATTCAAAATAAAAGCGTTAAGAGAGAGAGACTCATGCTTTCTCTCGCCAGGTACTCCGACTTCCCCCCTCAGTCAAAAGACACATGTTAGGCTAATCGGTGAGTCCAAATTGGCCATGGATGTGATGCAGGTAAAGTGTACAGGTGTATGCATGCAAGGAAACAGCAAGATTGTTAATAGACCAGAAATATAAAAATAATGAGACAAAAACTGTTGCACTTCTATCATCCAGCTGGTTCTTTATTTCTTATTCCACGTTCATATTAGTTTAATTAACCAATAACTTTATTTCAGAAAGACATTTGAGACTCATTTCACTTTTTTTATGCTCTGTTCTTGTCGTCGTTTCCTTTCAGATTGAGGAGTCTGTAGAAATAAACCTGAGGATTACAGTTTAACGCCTTTATTCATTCCCTGCATTCTGATTGGACGCCCATAACATTTTCTTGTTCCTGTCAGGGGGGGGCTGTGTCTGTGCTTGTGAACATGAAACAAGCATAGAAATCTCTCCCCTCACTGACACAACGCTGTGTCAAATGTACATCTAAAATCAAATACGCTGTAGCTAAACGACGGCGTTCCGCTGAAAGCTGAGCCTGATTTCAGTGGTCACTAGCATGCATTGATGCTTAGGTGGATCTGAGCTTGTGAAACTTGACCAAAAGCAAATAACAGTCGGCTCCAAGAAACGCAACAGTTGCTGACAATGGCTTTTTTGTTAAACACTGTTAACTGTGTTTAAAGGGGGATTATTTCTTTTAAGAACTAACAAAAGCCACATCAAAAGCAGATAATATCCCCAAATCCTCTTTGCCTCCCTTTTCTTTCTCCTTCTCTACTCCTCCCTCCCTAACAGGATAAGTGCCCCACGTTAATCAGCTAAATGCACAGCGCTGGCCATTCCGATCAATGGATCAATGGATCAATCGAGTAAACAGATGGTCACTGGTGCCTTCAGCAGGAGGTGGGTGGAGGGGGGGGCCTAATCCTAAACGCTACCTGGCTACTGTATCACATCTCCTTCTCCCCCCACCGGTGCACCCCCTCGGCTCTGCGCGCCAGTGTCAAACCTGCACCACCGAAGCACTTTTCACAAAAGATTTTCCCCGTCTAAGGTGGAGCGAGCCTACATCAGCAAGGGAAAGCTGTGAAGAATTGAGCTTTGCTGCAGGAGTCTTGGTGATTTGTTAGCACCCTCTACCCCCCACCTTGCAGAGTGTTACCTTGCAGTGGAACTGACTGCTTAAAAAAAAGTAACCTCTTTTTGGGTGAATTACACTTCTTACAAAAAAGGCAGTTTCTTCTCTTTAAATTTACACTCCTGAACTGCTTCCTTCTTTTCAGAACCCGCGGTTTGAATTGCAGTAGATTCTAAAACACCCTGCCTCTTGACAAAGCTGACCTCCTATGGCTCCCTACCTAAAAACCCAGTCCCCCAGTGCCCGCTAAGATCCCCCCCATGTGCAGCTAATGCGACAGACTGAAAAGACCCAGCTCTGTTTTATTTATGGGGGTCTTGTATTTAATTTCACCCTGAGTGTGGTGAGCTGTTCAAGGGCTTTGTGCGAGCCTGTGACTCTCATACCTGACTGGTATTGAACGGGCCGCTCGGTTTGTCTTTGGCTATGAATGCTAAGAGAGGTGACCTTGTTTTTTTCAGATTAAAGTACAGAGAAATGCAAAGGATCCTAGATGAGAGGAGAAGACAAGAGGCAAAGGGGTGAAGGGGGAGAAAAGAAAAAAACATGAATAACATAAACATAAAATTTACTAAGTTCTTTTCACCCTGGAGCTGATATTATTAAATAATAGAAATCCAACTTCTAAAGAAGTCAATACCATGAATGGAGAGGATGCACAGCCGCCCGCTCAATAAACATGCAAATGAGCTGCTTAATGGCTTGAATATTAATGCTTGTGGTAAGGAGTAATTAATGCACATGTCAGCGAGTCAAACTATTGTGATTACAGGACAAGTGGAATAGAAGTGACTCTTCTTCGTGCAGAAATATTGCAGCAGAAAACTGCCTGAGGAAGACACACACACAAAAAAATGGTGCTTTGTAATGAGGGTGAAGGTGCCACCAGCAAAAAAAAAACAAAAACAAAAAAACAGAAGTCCACAGCATGACCTGTCCAAGCGCTGAACATCTTTAGTGGATCATTTACCCTGGCACCTCGTAGGATTTTTACACTTAAAAGAGTTTCCTGGCTGGGATGCCTCAGGCGTGCATCTGCTCGTTCCATAACATTACATTTTAGGGGAAACCTTTTGCTGCTGCAAATGTATCAAGTTGCCGAAGCACAGATGGACTCTGTCATCACAAAACAGCAACTCTTTAAAAAATGAAACACTTTAACGTGACTCTGTGTGCTTAACATTCACAAGAGGATCTCTGCTATAGTATTTTCACCCCTGTGGCTGGGGCTTTATCCCACTTTACGTGACGCTGTCCCTTCATGAACCCTGGATGCGATCTGACTCTTGACCCCTGCACACTTTGATGTTGCCCTTTTCCTCCACCATGCCGCTTGATGCAGAATCCACTCAGCTGATCTGGTTTCTGAGCGTTCCTCCTCTTTGTTGCCTTCGTGCTATGGCTCGGTCACTCTTCTGTGCTTTCTTAAACTCTGGAGTCACCGTCTTTCTCCCACTCCCCCTGTCTCTCTGTTTATGCTGCTCTCGCTTTCTCCCTGTTCTGTCTCTGTTCTGTTATCTGTCAGTCTCTCTTTCCTCTGGCATCTTTGTGTAATGTGGCTCTTGAGGGGAGTACAGAGGCAGGGAGATGTGGTGCAGTGTCTTGGCAGGGGAGAGAGAGAGAATAGGGGGGGATCCAGCTTCTTGCCTGCCTGATGACTGCCAAGAGGCCCACATCTGTCTCTGATCAACGGGTACATGCGCAGCCAGTGAAAAACACACTCACACACATTCAGAGGGATGGCTGAGATAGCTGTCCTATTTAAAACAAGTAGCTTTAAAAAAAAAAAGAAAAGAAGATGATGGGTGCAAATGAAGTGAAGAGAGAGCTTGGCTTTGTTTTGAGGCACGCCAGCGGGTGGTATTGTAAAGGCTGAGCAGTCATGATGAGCTCACGGACAGCTCCCCAGCCCGCCTACTCCCAGTAGACTACTTATGCAGATCGCATAAAATGTACATCTTACTACAGCGCATGATGATTAAGAAGTAAAAAGCCAGCACTGAGAATCACAGACACGCGAAAGAAAGACATAAAGCAGTTTTGGGTTGCGAAATGCCACCTGATCACCACAGCGGCGAAGAAAAGCGCACATACATATATAAAAAAGTGTGCCACCGTAAATGCGTCAACAATCCGAGACAGGAACGAGTGAGCCGAGCGTGAGGCCATGTGTCATCCCACCAGTGGCGTCACTTCTCTGTATGGTAAGACAAGCCTTGCTCACCACCAACAACAACCACCGGCAGCAGCTTCAAATCTGTCACAATTTCTGTCCGCGTAAAGAAACGCCACGCGTGAATTTGTAATCCACTCATTTATTTGCCGGCGATCGAACGCATCGCGATCACCCTGATTTTTATGAAATTTTTTCCCCCCCCCCCTTTTTTTTTTTTTTTGAAGAATACAAAGGACTCATGTGGTTAAGCTATACCACAGTGCCGTCTCTGTTTGAACAGTAAACTACTTAAGTATCTTAAAACAAGGCTCTAAATCCATACCAACTGGCTCCTATTATGCTGCTCCTTATCTTCCTAGTTGCGGTTTTTTCTTTTCTTTTAGACGGCTAAGAGCGCAGAGGTGGCGGTGTGCCACTACGCCGCCTGGAGCTCTCAGCCTTGGCTTCACCCTGCCCAGACAACCCGGAGGAGCACGAGGAGATACTGAAGGAGAGACTCGTGGTGGCTGATGAAGATAGTGATCCTATTAGTCAACACAACTGAAGCTCGTACGCTTTTACGCACGGGCTCTGTGAGACGCAGGCTCTTCACCCAGCTTTAGCCGTTTTCATCACGATGTGCGCAAAAGCATTTTAATCAGGCGTGGGGTTAGTTTATATCCAGAGATGATTAATCAAAGGAAAACAACTGATGAGAACGGGTTGGATAAACATCGTGTTTAAATTTAACATTCACGCTTCACGGCAAACTATTCTAAGCGTAACAATTTCCACTTTCCGTTTTTCTAAATATTTAATGAACGCATCCATGTCTTTCAGTTTTTAATGTTTAGTATGATTTTGATGAAACAAGTGCATAAGATCTAAACATTTAAAAACAAAACAAATAAAGAGCCTTTCCTCCGCATGCTGCTGTATTTGCCATATTTAGCAGGAATAAAACATCAACAGCTTTATCATGGGAGCGTTTGTGTGTTGAAATAATTTGAAACATATGACTTGGAGACCTGGAAATGAATTTGAAGGATAAAAGCAATTACAGTGACCAAGAGAAGATGATACTTAAATGTGGTGCTTATAGTAAAAACACGTTCCCGTGATTTAGAGCAACGTTTAGTGTCAATTAGGCTGTTTTGGCAGATCACGAGTGCGTCAAAATCAAGAAGTAACCAAAAAAACTCACCGTTTTGTCCTCTGACTCTTAACGACACATGGCACACTGCCATTAAGAATCCAACCAACGAGAACACAAAATCCATGTTGAATCACACACAAAACGAAAAAACAAAAAAACTTGTAGATAGTTTCAAGTAACTAATGTTTCCACCTCGCAGGATTGAAATGCTTCCGTTCCTCCAAAAGAAAAAAAAGAAAAAGAAAAATCCACAGCCGTTTGGGACCAGCAGTGAAAACTAAACCGCTGTAGTAAAAAGCCCACGGTGTTTATTAAACCATTGGTGGAGAAAAGTGTGCGCCAACTACTTGTCACTGAGAAAAATCTGAATATTTTGTAAGCACTGTCCTTTTGACTCTGTCCATTTAGCGGAGCGATGCCACCAAACCGCATCCAAAAGAAGAAGAAGAAGAAAAAACCCACAGTGAATCAACAAACTCCTTGATCAGTGCTGCGTGCGCTCCGCAGCTGGGAGGCTTCAGGGGATATCTGCGCCTCGCAGAGTCCGGACAGGACAGCAGGCTCCGGGGTGCGCCAACTTCTGACCGATGAGGGGGACTCTCCCTGTCCCGGTATCTCCCTATAACTCTGCGTCCTCCCGCTCGCGGATTTTACGCACACGAGGGTTTGGCTGGTTCTCCGGTAGGAGCTTTATAAGAAACCCGAAGAAAAAAAAAGTCCAACGGTAACAGCTCTCAAAGCCACGTAAACCCCAGTCCGAAGCTGCTTCCCAGCGAGGCACAAAAGTAATGAAATAAATGAAAAGCAGCGCGCTCTCGATCCTTAGAAACAACGAACATGCCGTGCCTCCTCCTGCAGCACCTCTCCTCTCTGCTGTCTTCGCTCCTCTCTCTGGTAACGGCTCCGTGAAGCCTGCGCTCTGCCCCGACAGCAGCGTGGGTCCAGCCTGTGAGGTGTGTGCACTGTGTGTGTGAGTGATCGCGCTTTTGAGCTGAGCAGCTATCGCGTTACAGTCACTGCGCCTCGGCTCCGCCCCCTCCCGTCGATCGCCGGTTATAGGAGGTGGGGGGGGCACGCTCTCCCTCACTCGCTCACTCACACACACATAAACAGATGCATCCTATTTCAAAAGACACCACAGATATTAACTCTTCCACAGATGAGACCGAGATTAAAAAACAAACAAACAAACAAAAAAACATTCTCATGGTAAACCAGGGGATCACAGCTTCTCCTGGGGCTGTTTAAAAAATGGGCGGGGGTGCAGATGAAGATCAAAAATATATCACAGAGAGTGAGAAAGAAGGGAGTGTCTGATTAGTGAGGCGGGTGGCCGCACAGCCGACTTTTGCCACAAAATACACACACGCACAAGAACGACCGATACTATATGTCAAAGCCCTCAACTGAGTGGAGGGAGAACCCACCTCAGCCCTGCCCAATTTCAGCCCTGCAATCAACAGGGCTAAATACAGAGCGGGAGGCCGTGTAATGACACAGTACCGAGCCCAAAATAATCTGCTGAGAAAGGCCTCTCCAGCGTCCAGCCCATGTGCCCTGCCTATGGCTTGTATTACCGTGTAATGTAATGGACTGGTTGAGGCCTGGCTGTGTAATGAGGTACAGTATGTAGCCTTGCTGGCATCTTTCTTTGAGAATGTGCATTCCTAAAGGTCACAGCAAACTCTCTGAGGCAATGTAAGATACTGTACTGCTTCTCTGTAGGAGCTTTTACCTCTGAGTGTGCACTTTTATAACGTTAAGCATCGTCTTCTTTCTTTATTCTCCACACAACCTGAAAGTTGTGTGGAGAATAGTTGTGTCTTCTCTTGACATTTACTACAATGTCAAGAGAGCCCCCCCCCCCCCCAATGCCCTTGACAGAAGGTTGTATGACAAGTCTGTGTGTCACTGTCTGTCTGTCACCTCAGTCAACTGTCAATCCCCCGCCGCTACACACCCCCAGGTTTAGAAGACGCCATCGACTTGCGGCTTTCTTACTGCCTGTCAGTCATTTTAAAACCCACCTCTGGCCCTGAGGATACGATGGCTGTCAGATGTCACTGTGATTGGCTAATCTGAGCTTCCAGTTGGGGGGGGGTCTGTGCCCACATGAACTTTTGTTATTGCACATTTTGGTATCGATGGCAAGAAAATACAAAGCCAGTATTACAGATACCGATACCTTCATTTTTCATAGTGCATGCCTGACACATATTTTTTAATTTCCCCAAAATTAAAAAAAAATTACACAACACAATTCAGTGGGCTCTATACAGAACTTAGAAAAAGAAGTATCAATCCAGCCGTGCTAATATCGATCTGATACCAAATGGATTGATCCGCCCACCTCTACTGCCGAACGCCTTCAGTGTATCGGGGATTTGATTATATGCGTGTTGTTTGCGTTATCTGAGGCAAAAGCACTGACTGAAGTCTTTAAAGAGCAGAAGTGATCTTTGCTTAACCTCCGCTATCACCCTTTCAGAGAGATAACAAGGAAGAGAGAGAAGATAGGCGCTTCCAAACCTTCAAGCAACACTGGGTCACTTTCTGCTCCGCCCCTCCCTTCCGTCCCCAGGGGTCATTTGATACTCCCCCTCCAACATTTGTCAACATCTCTCCTCCCACCATTGCCCTTGCCCCCCCCCCCAAAATATCGGGTCAGCACATGGCTAATGGAAGCTGAACTGTGGGAGAAGTACAGTGGGAATGTTGTGGATGCAACGTGTTTGGATTTAACCCGCAAGGGAATACACGAGATACTGTGAAGTCTCAGATTCTTGGTTGCATATGCATTGGTACTCCTGGCAACAAGCTAATGCTGCACAGCACTTGCAAGCACACCTGTCAATCAAACTACGGTCTTGATGACTTGTGAGTTCCTGTGTAGGTGAAACATTACATCATGGCTAAATCTTCTGTTTATATAGAAGAGGAGATGCAGTGGAGAAGAGCGAAGAAGACATTTATAAGAAGACACCGTTTAGGAAATGCTGAAAATGACTAAAACGATACGCGCTGGAAGCACGCCGCCTGTTTAAAAAAAGCCACAGGTCACGTCTCTCAGTGAAAGAGGCCTTGCAACAAAACACTTAACCTGCCGCTGCAATATGGGAACCCCGTTTTTCTACAGAACCTCCTCCCAAGGTCTCACCATCTGTATTCCCTCTCTCGTCTCTCTGCCCCAAAATACAGTCGACAAATGGCTGCCATACATCTGAGCCCTCACCCCAGCACACCTGCGCTGTGCTCACTCATGGGCGGTAGAGGGGAACACAACAGGGCCTTTCTCTCTCACATGATGTGTGTATGTGGAAGTGAGAGAGAAAGAGAGATACCAACCGCTGCCTCTCTTATCACAACCCGCCCCGGAGACTGACGGCATGACTGATAACTCTCCCTCATTTTTTTCTCCCCCCCCCAAATACACTCACACACACACATCTCCATCACACACAAACACACACCTCTCTACCTCTTCTCGTTCTCTTGCAACACCTCTCCTACACTCTCTCGCTCCCATCAGTGTTTTTCGCGGTAGTCAGCTGGCTGTGGATTCAAGGAGGAAGCTTTGCGAAAGTCGGGCAGTCTTTGAGAGGCTGAGTGATCCCGGTTGAGGCCTTCAGCTTTCTTCTCTTCATCACTGACAGACAGCTTTAGATCTGACGGTGGGAGATAAGCCAGAGATAGCCCCGACTTGACCCTATCAGCATCTTTAGTGTGAGCGTCCGCGTGTGTGTGGGCGGGGTTACAGGCACATCAAGAGCAGAGGGTCGACAGGGACTTTCGCGACCTCCTTTTGGTCTTCACGGGGATGATGCTTCAGAGATGTCCGGCATTTCTTTGGGGGACCGCAAAGAGGTTTAAATGATAAGAGCACTCACAGGCACACATGTAAACAAAGCCACACACAGGATTCTGGAGTTAACCGATGGCTGCTGCAGCTTCAAAGGGGATGCAACCCATTAACAGATGCATATTTTTATTCTTAGACTCGTCAAGATCATTTTATCCCACGCTTGTCTTGGTGCAGCTCCTCGACTCATCTGCCATCTCGGCCCTTTAAGCCAGCTTTCTTCTGTTTTGCTGCCACTCGCAAACAGAAGGTTTCACCAGCACATGGGCGGGGCAAATGACATCACGCAGATGCAGAGCAGAAAAAAAAACTGTCTGAAACAGAGTGTTTGGAGCAGTAAGAAGTCTGAGATTATTTGCACACGTGCTGGCCTATTTATTGGAAACTTTGTCTGATATGAGCATCTACCATTATAGCACTGCATGGGTGACAGAAAACAGGGAGAGAAACAGAATCGGTTCTCTTTGATCATCTACATATTCTGGATTTTTATCTTCATGATATTCTTTGCTGCTACAGTGACCCAATTTCCCCCAGGATCATTAAAAATGTCGCTGATTTTTATCTAAAAAGTTCATCTTTGCACACACACACACACACACAGACATCCTAAGCTAACCCATGAAACATATTCCCGACCTGATTTCTGGGTGTCCCCGTGTTTCACCAGGAGGCACTAGACTCACTGTCGGGCCACCCAAGGTACGGGCATGCCCCGGCTAAGGTAATAACACACATGCTTCGAGCTACTGTACTGCAGATATTGCCTCTGCTGTGCTTGCTGACTGGTTGAATTTTTTTACGGAAACATCTGGTGTCTGTCTGCTGTCTTACCACTCCTCCTCCCTCACTCTCTCTCTCTCTGTGTATGTGAGCTTCTGTGCTACCTTCAATACCAGAAACAGCTCAATCATCAAAACACTTTCAGCTGCAGTCACAAACAGCTTCTGCAGACAGACAGACGGACAGAGGGAACGGCTAAATAACTTTACACTGGAATGCAACGTTTTCAGTTTAAGGAAACAACCCCAGAGGCACCAGCTTTAACGATCTTCGGTTGGGTGGTGTTTCTGTCCGGCGTTGATTTAAGCTGTAATAAACTTAATCTGGCATTTTGTGATTTCTGAGCTCAGTCTGTCACCCATTCAGAAAGGAGAAATAATAATAATAAAACACTGACTGCAGTCTGGGCTGATATCCAGCCAAACCTGGTCTCTGTACAGGATGATTCATTTGCAGTACACATCTGAGCCTAATGGGGGCAGGCAACTGCATGAAGCCAGGAGGGTGAGGAATCCAAGCTCCAAGCAATCTTTAGGAACACGCTGTAAATATAAACAAACTCGACGTTAGATTATGCATACATTAAAATGATTAAGATATTAAGATCACCACGCAGAAAACCTGCACATATGACAGCAATCTAGACAGATCTCATTTGCTTAATTATGGCATATCCAAAAAGCATCTCTGAGTGCAGTCTGTTTAAATAAAGCAGAATTTATTAATCACTCACTAAATAAATCAGTGGCTGATCAGCAGTTGCCAAATGCCCTATTTTGATGAATGGTAATGTATCAACCTGCTTAATAAGTTGCATGTTTTTTTGGGGGTTTTTTTTTTTATTCAGATATGAGCTTCGCTTCCTTCGTGTGCAAGATGGCTCCACTGCTCAGAAGCTACTGCCTCATAGCTGCTGTCAGCTTGGTTCAAAAAACTGTTGTTTGCTCGCTTTAATTGCAAGATGCCTGCTCTATTCCCTGGTCACCTCTTGTTTATGAAACAGCATCATTATCCTTTGTATTTTGCAGAGAAAGAAAAAAAACAGACACAGAGAGAGGGAGAGAGAAATGCATCTCCTACTCCTTTGCTTTTCCACCAGGATCTATTTTACTTCTGCTCCGTCCCTTTCATCTCTTTCCACTGGCCTGCTGTGTGTCTTTATAGTCACATCAAAGTGACCTTCGCCACCCCGTTCCCTCCAAAAAGCCCCCCCACCCCTCTTTTTAGTCTGGAGACCAAAAAAAAAAGAGACACACATAAAGAGGGGGGGTTACTACACATATTTTCCAGGCTGCAAGACAATACCTGACATGTGGGGTGATTTTTTTTTTAAATTACAACTGGAATCCAGCTACTTAAAAAATGCTACTGCAGATGTTGTGGCTAATCCTTTTGGGCGTGTTCTCTGATGGCTAAAATTAAACATTGGGGACTCCCGTGTGCATGTAAATTGGCATGTTTAAGTGTTAGTCTTTCCTGCGTACAGCTCGAGTCTGTATGAGACGGTGTATGACGGCTTCCCCGCCCCTCGCAAGGTGGGCTCCAACGCTGCTTCATCACAGCAGGAATGAGCGCTGCATTAGTGCACAATAATAAAAAAGACAAGAGGCCATTCTCCATGCCTTGTTTACTCTGTGGGGCCTTTATCACTTGGCCTCTGAGAGAAAGAACAGCACTCGACAAACTGGGGAGAGAAAACACTGGAGGACAAGTGCATCCTAATGAGAGAGAGGGTGAGGTTTTTTTTCCATGGGAGGGAGATAAAAGTGTTGCACGGCAAGGAACTGCAGTTTTATGTACCACCACAACGCACAACAGAACGAGAAGGATTGTGTCATTATGTATGCATGCTCTAACTGTGACTGAAGACACACTATGTTATTACATCATCCACGGGCAATCGATTATATAGCGTGCATTAATACCGTGGATAAAGTCAACGCGCTGCTTTCCCTGCATGGCTCGTTTTCCTCAAAGGATTAAAATTGGCATTAATCCATATTTTCCTCAGTGTTAACACATTTAACGCAGGGTTAGAGCACAAACTAAATAAGCATTAGCCTGCAGGGGTACTTTCTAATTTTCCTCACGCTTATTGTAGCATTCAGCTGGATGTGCAGACTTTATGTAAAAGTTGGATGTATAGAAATCATTAGAACAACTGTTGGTTTCTGGTTTCAGCATTTTGGGTCATCGTGCTGTTTTGTTATTTTGGTTTTTTGGAGCCAGAAGTGAGCGTGTTTAATTGAGAGGGTACGGAGCTAATTTAGTAGCAAAAGTGAAGCACGCAGATGCACATATTTGCTAATTAGTGCTATTCAAAAATGAATAAAGCATTAGAATTTCACTCGACAAAACTAAGGGAGAAACTTTTTGGATGCTCTGTAGGTTACTGAGTGGTCAGAGCCAAACTGATTATTACTGAAGATGTATATTAGGAGAACAGTGTATGTAGGGATACAATAAAATGCAGTGTTTGATGTCTCTGATGTCCACTTTGAAGAAACTCATCAAACAATTTAAGAGTGTGGTTCAGTTATTTACCACATTTTAGATAATAATGAATGGCATAAAGTAAATATCATGTTTGGCTACATATACAGCATTAGTATGATTTGTATTGCTTTTATTCTCAGAGTAGAGCTGCCTCTCCTCCGCATCGAAAGGAACCATTAAAAGTGGTTTGGCTGACTAGGGTGCCTCCTGTACGCTTCCTGGGAGAGGTGTTTTGGGCATGTCCTACCAGGAGGAAGCTCCAGGGCAGACCCAGGAACACTGAAGGGGTTATATCTCTCGGCTGGCTTGGGAATGTCCCCTCGGAGGGCTGGAAGAGAGAGGGAAGTCTGGGTTTGTCTGCTTAGTGTACTGCAGGCATCACCCGAACCTGGATAAATGGCATAAAAAAGAATGAATGAATGAATGAATGAATGAATGAATGGATTCTCTTCATGACAATGACCCTTATTTTTTTAATCAGTTGTTGAAATAATGCCATCTTTTTATGCCAATAACAAGCTGTTTATTCATCAATCAACCTCATTTTATTCATGACTTTCTCCTTTGCTTCGTCAATAAAAACAAATGTTATAAAGAGCGTAAATACAAAAGAAAACCTGAAAGATAAAGGATTTTGTATTTATTTCTGTAGAAAAAACCCCATCATGCGAGCATCTCAGCTGAATGGAGAAAGACAAAGAGTGAGAGGAAACTACTTGGGGAGACAGATGGGAAGAGGAAGTTAGCGATGTAAAGAGCCACAAAGGAGGATTTACCGTGCATCTGCTGTGGGAGAAACAGCACGAAGACAGAAGGAACGAGGGTGACATGAAAGAAGAAAGGTTCTATTAACAAACATAGGAAGAGGCAGAGGAGGGCACTCAGGCTGAGATGGCTAGCAGCTAAACAAAAAGAGGATCATCGAGAAAGGCGTCTCCCTTAATGTGGTTTAACCCTGATGTATTCACATTACCATGGTAATCTTATCAATATCGTGCGTGCGTGTGTTTGTGTGAGTGTGTGTGTTGGACACAGCTAAGCACTTGGCCCCCATTAGCAAAACCTAATTGACTTACAGCCTTCTGACCACAAAGGTAACATCTGTGTTAGTCATGTAAGTGAATGTCCTGCCTCGCCCCACACACAGACACACACTCACACAAACCTTTAAATGACATTTGCTTCATTGTGCATCCTTTGGAAACAAACTGACCTTGATATTCACCAGCAAATGCAATATGGACTCTAGCTTTGTCTCCTTGAGATTAGATGCTGTGGGAAATAGTGGCTAAAGAGAGAAGACATGCCATGTGAAAACTGGCATTTTTACTCTTTTGTCCCTTTAAAGTGGCTATAATGTAAATAGGAAGCATCAACCAACACTGGTTGACGGTTTCACAGACAACACACAGTTGGTATCCTTCTCAGTTTATACTCATGTAAACAATCAACCCTCAGACAATCTTTTTATAGCTGTACTGTTTCACTAAATGTCTATAATGTGCCTCCGTATGTGCACATCCAACCCTTAAAATGTCTTTGCTCATCTGGTCATTTTGGAAACTTTTGGATCTTCACTGCTCTGTAGTAAAATTTGCTACAAATGTCTTTCCTTTTGTAATATTGCTTTTGGTTGGCTGTCCATTATGAAAAGATGGAAGCATGCACTTTATGGCCCAAGTTATAGTACTGTGCACAGTCCCGAGCCATCCCTCATTTCTTTATAGTTTGTTGCTAAGCAGACAGATTTTTTTGTAAATTTTTAAAGTGTTCTGAAAGTTTTTCTGTGGACCTTTCCTGCTTTTTCACTCATTTTCAGTCCAGTTCTTGTACCTGACCTTTTCCATGTCTTTGTGTTTAGTAAGCCACCTGTGAAACAAGGTGGAGGCCGTGTCATGGTTTGGTTTCAACTCTCAGCATAACAATGCTGAAAACACACTGCCAATGCAGTGAAAGCACAAAGTGGAACATTATCAGTCATGGATTGGCCTCCGCAGAGCCTGGACCTCAACATTATTGAAGCAGTGTGGGATCATGTTGACCGAGAATAGAACAAAAGGCAGAAACATCCAAAGAAGAGCTTTGAATGTCCTTCAAGAAGCCTGGAGAACTATTCCTGAAGACTCCTTAAAGAAATAACAAGAAAGCCGCCTAAGAGAGTTCAGACTGTGCTGAAGAATAAAGGTGGCCATACATAATATTTGCATATAAACTGTGCAAGACTTTTTCACAGTTTTGTATAATAAGAACTATATTTGTATATATAGGTTAGATTTATAGAACTGAACAGATCAATGTTGAGGCACAAGTCTCCTTAAGGTTGCTTCAGAGAATACACATCGTACTCCAGAATCAGAGCTAGTCACTGTCAGCTTTGCCAACAGAACAGGCTGTCACTTATTATTACCCAGCATGCCACACGTGGCTTTCCCACCTGCATGTCATCAATACTGGAATTATTAACAAAACAAAAAAAAAGAATGTGGTTGGATCAATACCAGTTACAAATAAAGAAAATAAAATCTGAAATGTTATTAGGTAATGGACACGGTGTGAAAAAAAAAAGACTAATCATGACACGTATGAGTCACCAGTTAACAGTTAAGAGTGGAATTATAAAGTGTGATGATTGGTTTATGCTTGTGTTAAACCACACAGAAGGATAAACTATGAATGAAGAATAACTATAGAAATTATTAAGGAGGATTGAATCAGTTATTAATGCAACCACAGAAAATCAGGAAGTTCAAGCACTTTGGGAAAATTACCACGCTGGTCGAGCCAATGCAGGAGCCAGAGAAACCAGAGCTTCATTTAATGGATCACAATGGATTATAAACTGGTTATAAACTGTTGTCATAATAGATATAATGTTATTTCAGTCCACACAGATCTGTTAAAATGCTTTTATTTATTCTACAGCACATATAATGCTAGTGAATCCTGATATTAAACAGAACCGATGTTTCAAATAACGAGGTTAGCATATGTTGAACTGATCGCTGTGACCCAAAAGCTATAAGGCTTCAGACTGCTCTACAAACACTCGGTTTTGGACTTGTATGATGTCAACGAGAGGAGATAGCCTTGATGTGGTAACTTTCGCACAGCTGTGGCTGTGGACACAGAAGCTCCACCCACTTGCTAGTCAAACCTTCGATTTGTGAGAGGCAATCAGAGAGAAAGTTGGCTTAAGAATCAGGTTGGCCTTACAGGGATAGGAGAAAAGACAGAGGAGGAAGTGAGGGGCAGAATAAAAACCCAGTTTTAGAAAAGTAATAATTTACTTCAAATGGAAGTATTGCAATGTAAAAGAATGGAAACGTGCAGTTAGAAAACAGCAGACTACGCCCCTTTAAAGTTATTTTGCCAGTATGTTATTCCTGATTTTGCAAAGTAGCTTTCAGATGTTTGCACTGATCATGTAAATAAAAAGTGTTGGATGACGATGATTGATGAACAGAAGTAATACGAGCCACATATTAGGTTCAAAACTGACAAATTTCCGTCTCGCCTTTTTCAGCTCAATCACTGTAACATAGCAGAAAATAGTCTGCTTAAGGTGTGTTTTCACTACTAGAAATCCTTGGTTTAGGCTTAGTGTGCCTGAATAGAGCCATGCAGGCAGAACACACGATACCCACTCACTTGCTGTGGATTCACCAGACAAGTACCTTTTCTCACAGAAGTGCCATGAGACACTACACAGACTTTGTACTTTGAGTCCAATTTAAGCCAGAACCTTCTTGCTGTGAGGCAACGTTGCTATTCTCTGCACCAACTGTGTGCTCAGTATACAAAAGAGATACAGAATAAAACTTGTCAAAATGCATAATTTACATTTAACTTACATAAAAAGTGCACCCTTAAAAATGCAACTGGACTAGAGCAGGGCGATATGACCAAAAATATTTTTCACGATATACATTTGAAAATTTGCGATAATGATATAACTGACAATATAATTGACACTAGACAAAATACTTTACAACTCCACAACTTTATTAGTGCAAAAAACCCCATCAATGTATTTTCACTTAAACAAGCAGCTGTTTTTTATGTGCATTGAAGTTATATAAAAACGTAACAGTGCAAATTCCTTGCTGACAGTTTAACCAAAAGGCATTTCCAGTGGAAATTGGCCGACATATCCTCAGCATAACCATGTATAATATCCACAAAACTTAAAAAGAGGTTATACACACACAATACGGTAATATTATGTTGAAGCGCAGTACGTATCACTCCACGAGGCGCCTGCCTAATATAGCTGTAATGCTCTGACAATCCATCAAGCGGTGCGGGTTCGTAGCTTAGCAAAGTCGTACTAAAAAATTTGACAGATTTTCGAGCGCCGTGTACATAAAATCGTTTCGAGGTCAGTAAACACAACCAGAATTCATACATAAGGCACACAGGATTATAAGGGGCACTGTCGATTTTCAGAAAAATCAAAGGATTGATTTTAAGTGTGCCGTATTTTCCAAACAACACGGTAATAACGACGGCCCGCTAGCATGCTCTACCAAAAATAGTGCTTTGTTGTGTATCTGACGGACGAAAGCTAAACCAGTTCCACACCACTGAAGTTGCAGCATTTTTACAAACCAGTTCTGGTTCATCCGTTTCATTCAACGATCCACTTTCGCTCTTCTCATTCTGCGTCGCCGTCATGTGCGTATGTAAACAAAGGCACTGCGCATGCGCGTTTTACCCATATTCTATCGTGATATTTCATTTTCCTATCGTTGCCCAAAATTACACCGGTATTACCGTGAACGGTATGATATAGCCCAGCCCTAAACTGGACCATTTGCTGCTTAGGGCGATACAGTATGTGTACATTTGTAGGCCTTGAAAAGGTACATGTAATTACCTGGAGGCCCCAGGGCATACCTATGTGTAGAGTGTACCTGTAGGGACAGAAATGTAATTTTATAGTCTACTTCTGGAAGTCCACCTCTCACAAGTTAACTGGTCGTCAGGTGTAAAGTTTGTGGAGTGGTTCCTTAATGTCAGAGCATGGAGGCAGCAGACAGACAGAAAGGAAGCGAGACAGGCGAGGCACCCGCAAGGCATTGACGCGCAAAGATGGAGAAGGAAGGAACAGTGTGACAGGTGAACAAGACAAGCCCGTGAATCATTATTTAGCCATGGATATAGAATATCAAATGGAGGACAGGAGACGCCTCCATATCAGGCTGTTATTATTGAAAATGACTAATATATTCTGAAGAGAGAAACCCAGAGAGTGAAAAAAGGAGATGGATGAGATTTGGAATCCGATGGAGACTGACACTCAATCTTTCTGAATAGCAATCCAATAACGTCTCCTGAGTTTCCTTATGGCTAATCAATTGCGCCGCAGCGCAGAAACAAATCACCATATCGCTGAGTCAATAACCGTCAGTCATGGAAATACCTCGCTTCAACTGTCAGTGTTTATCAAGCTTGGCTGAGCTTCAAGTCACACTGCAAGGACCGAGGGAAGGGTGACACCGGTATGTTTGGTATGCGCTCGGGTAGCTCCCCACGGTGGTCCCGGGCGGTTGTAATTTAGATAGCTGATAAGAAGGAGATATCAAGGTGTTATCAAGTGTGCCCTGACCTCAGGTGAAGCCAACCTTGACCAAAGCGAAGATAGATGATGATTTGTGTCTGACAAGGCAAAACACAACAAACAAGTTTATCAGGTGGAATACGAGTAAGTCGTCTCCATCCTTCATGACAAACAAGATACAGATCAGTGACAGATTAAAGGAAAAACGTGAACCCTCGACCCCTGCAGCGAGGGGAGTCGGTAGGTCTGCTGTGCTGTTTGCGATCATGTTCCCAGGCCTCGGAGGGACAGGAGAGTCTCATCCACAATTAAAGCACAAAAAAACTGAATATCTTTTTGAATGTCTCTCGGTGAGACACGTAGAATCGATGTTAAAGGGCAATTTAGCTGTTCCGACAACATGTGGTGATGCAATACCTTAAATACACTTCAGGCTGGTTTTTCCTTTCATTTGTCGATTTTAATCAATCTGTTTGTCCTTCAGTGTTAGACATCTTCTAAAGAAATTAACTCAGTTTATCTTTAACATTATTGATATCCATTCTCCCTTATTCCTTTAACTGGTCTGGGAGCACTGGATGCAAATAATGTTTAATCAATGTCCCTCACTTTACTACACATCACAAAACACACATGCAAACACAGATCAAAGGGCTTGTGGCTAACATTGGCGTTGGAAGTGAGGAAGCCTGTTTTTACTGGTTCAGCAGCCTGATCCTCATTCTCAAGCTGTTGAACCAGTAAAAACAGGATATTTCATAATCTGGGTCTTTGGTCAGCTCAGGTTGAACAAATCAGAAAAGCTGATCCGGATGTGCCTAACTTACCCTAACGCTAAGTAGACGTGCAGGTCTGGAGTATGAGAGATTCGAAGAATACAAGAAACTCCCCAAAAATCCCAGCTTGATGATGAGCTGCTGGATAACTTGGCTTACTCAAAGAAAAAGAAGAGTGGCAAATCAGAACAAACTTAGTCTAAGTGCTCGCTTATGTCAGTACTTATTCAGCTTTTCTTCAGTGTGGGCAACTATCTAAGATTAAGGAACATTAACTACAGCATTTTGTGGTATAGAGGATGTTTGTAATGACTGATCTAATGAGACTAAAAAATCATCCTTATCAGGTGCCTGTTGGGCATCTAAACTGAAGGTATACTCACTAATACTCACTTAGTAGCAGAAATTTAGTGTTCGGTACCAAGAAGAGTTGAATCACACAACTGGTTTTAAGTCACTGACCTAGGGATGTTTTTGAAATGTTAACATTATGTTTTGTTGACATGACTTGAAATGTTAGGAAGGTTGCTGAGTAGCCTGTTAACATCAATGCAAGCTATAATATTAGTTACATTATGTTAGCGTCAGTATTTGTGTAACATTAGTCATTTCAAGCACTTCAGCCCGTGGAGCATAGCTGCACAACAGCATTGCATAGTGGTTAATACATTTATCATTCATTCACTTGTATCATCCCACGTTTGACTCTTGGAGAAGACACAGTTCCCCCTGGGGTGTTGTCAGGAAGGGTATCTTGTGGTGGAGCTATGTGCTGCAAGAACCCTTGTGAATAACGGCACAGCAAAAGTAGCTCTTAATGCAAAGTACTTCCATACCCAACTCTTACTGCCTTTTTTATCAGTGAGTCAGGCTGGAGCTATCGCAGCAACTGCACCACGTATAGTTTTTCCAATGCTAGTGGAAAGCTTACTGAGATATACTGGTTATGTCCCAGTAGGCATATGCTGCCCAAATCAGCGCCAGAAGCCTATGATACCTAGCTACTAAAAAATAATTTTTATATCGAAAGCTATCATAAGTAACAGATCTGGTGACTGTGCTGCACCTGAGCATAACTGAGCAGTAAAGTGAAGTTTATGTGACTAGTGTGCAAGTTAGGCCCAGGAGCAAAAGACAAAGTAACCATGTCTAGTATGAGTACAGCTTAAAACTGATTTTAGAGGAATGCTAATATTGCACCACAGCAAGTGTAAGCTACCAAAAGTGAACAAGAAATCTGGGTTAGCTAGCCCGTTGCCACTGTATCCCATGCTACGGTGTTATCAACAGCTAAGTGGTAAAAGGTACAGTTGCTGTGCCTGTATTTAAATTGCATTGCAACTAATTAGCAAACAGTTGGCTTACTAAGGCACAACAGCAGCAGTGCACTTAGCACAAACAAGCTAGCTGACATAATTAAAGGTCTTCTTACCTACACAGCATGTAAGTCTACTGGATCTGAGTTATTCTGGTCACAGCAAATGTGATATAATCGAAGACCAACAACTATCTGAATACAATGCTGCAAAATTAAAATCCGCTTGTAGTATAATTTTTATACAATGCACTAACCTCCAAGCTACAGGTCTAGGCCAAGGTGAGTTCAGATTTGACTGACAAGTAGTTATTAAGTGGAAACTTGACAATTAATCAACTGCTCGGTTAAATAGAGCCGTGCCTCCAGCCCACCTACACTGTTCATTACCTCTTAAGGTAATAAATGATGCAGGTGGGTGCTTTTAAGGTCTGTTGGGTTAGACGTGTTAGGTAAATGTGTTTCTACGACAAACAGTATTTGATCATATCAGTAAGGCTTTCTTTTGGGGCTTTTTGCCTTGGACTTTCTCCACATTTAAACTCCATCTCCACTGAGCACTCCTTCCTTAAAGGTTGCGCTCAGAATTTTGATCTGACCACAGACCAATATGCAAACTCATTTTGCCTTCCAGGAAAAACTGAGTTTGCTTTTACAAGTGGAAAATGATAGGACATAAAAATTTACAGTTGGCATAGACAGAAGACATCTTTCCGCCAACTTTCTAATTCACCACCCACGTTGGGACTGATGCCAATTCACCACAACTATGTGGAGTGCACCTCAACAAAATATTATAAATTATCCTCATGTCTCTTAAAAATGTGACACTGACAGACTGGCTAGAGGAGTGGAAGATATCTAGCCAAACCTGGCTTGGTGCCTCATGCTGAATGAAAGGACCTCGTGTGCTCACTACGGGCTACATCGTTATGGTTTTATATTAATTACAGTGAAGTGAAACTGTCGAGGGTTTACCACCACGATGATGAATGAAACATGTGACTGCTGCCACTGCCAAATCAGACTCGAGTCATGTCGGTTCTGACCTAGATAAGGCAACGTTTGGTGGTGCGTAGTTTAAATTTCTGTCTGAAGCAACGGATACAGGCTGGTGCTTTTCAGGGGGGGGGAGTATTCGTGTTCGTGTCTGCCTCTGCTGTGCTCACTGAGATGTATATTGGAAATGTCCCAGTGTCTCTCAGGGACCTCGCAATTGAAATAAATATCAAGAGTCAGTGAAAGTGTCGGTGCTTATTAAAATGTATATTAAAAGCTGAAGTCCTCATTTTAATTCCTGATTTAGTGTGTTTAACTTGTTTCAACTGAAAGAAAGAGTCAGACTTGTATTTCTAAAGTGGGGTTTTGTTAAGTAATATGAAAGGATTTATATGTAAAGCCTCTTTGTTATAAGATTAGCAGACTTCTCTTTTGTCTTAATATTGTGTCTCCAAGGCCTTTAATTATATGGACCATAATTAAGAGCGCTCAACTTTCTCATTTTTCATTCTTTCTTGAAATGGCGGATAAATCCCATCTAAATGAAGGTTAATAGACAGATGTGTTTTTAATTGTTGTAATTATCAGGAATATTTCCATTGTAATGTCATTATCAGCCCATTATGAAACATCAAATAGAGCCATTATCAGATGCACTCATTTTTATCTTCAAGGTCTAATGGCTTAACATTTAAACGTTTTCTTCTACTCTATATGTCGCACAGTTCTCAACAAGAAAACCAGCAGAAAATGTTGCTGACTTTGGAAGATAAATAAGACTGATATGTCACGAGCTTTTTAGTCATTAAAAAGAGTATTTAACATACCCAATTAAACACATTTTTAAAAATATGACCTGCTTAATGTAGAAGGGCATCAGCAGGGCTGTAGAAGTGAACAGGATGGAGGTTTTGCTGTGTTCCTGCTATGAGTTTTTGTGTTGATGGTAGCATTTTGTTTCACTGTGTACTTTTCACATTGTAATAATAATAAAAGAAAGTAAACCACTTGGGTTATGCAACAGGACAATGATCTGTAACACACCTCTGAATGCCACAAAAACAAACCAAAATGAAGGTTTTGGAGTGGCCTAGTCAAATCTGACAGAGGTGCTTTGGCGTGACCTTAAACAGCTGGAAAACCATCCAGTGTGGCTGAATTTTAAAAATTTTCCAAGGAGTGGGCCAAACTTCCTCCACAGTGATGTGAAAGACTCATTGTCAGTGATCATAAACACTTGATTGCAGCTCTTGCTGCCAATTGTGGCACAACCAGTTATTAGTTTTAGGGGACAATTACTTTTTTCACATCACTGTGTGTGTCTATTAGTTCCTGCAACCTTTTATTTTCTTGGCTAGCTTTTACTAAATAACTCTGCTGGTTGACCAGAATCGCTGTCCTTGTTTTTTTTTTAAATCCTTTTGGTGTAAATAACTTGGACAGTGAGGAAATCCAAACACGAGCGGTGACTTTTAACAGGGTCACAAATGTCATCGCAGTAGAGCTCAGTGACTCTGGAGCTCAGCTGAATGTGAAGAGGGAGACACTTAAGTAGGACATCTATAGTGCAAAACTGACATAATGGGAATCTACCCCAAGGTCAAAAGTCTAGTGAAACAATAGTATTTATTCTTGATGAATGATCCAATAATTAGTCATTTAAGGAGCCTCCTCAGGCAGCTTTCACTGATTAACTGACCTAATATCCAGTATGTGGATTGTAAAAAGTTGAGATTTCTGCTGGAAACTCACAAACTGTCAAGGTTGAATGCTTAATGTGAATTTATGTCTATTACCGCTATTTACTGTCGCTGCATATTGAAAAGGTGTAATTTCACAGCTTCTCCCCTTAGTCATCACAGTCCTTATTTTCTGAACGAAACACTCTGGTAAAAGCTTTTCCCGATTCTCTTTTGATAGGAAACACCTTAGTCAGCTCCACAGCCGCTTTTGACTACCATGAGGCTCCATTTGAGTCATTGCATTAAAACTATTCAAAGCTGTGTTCAAGCCGAACACTTTTTTCTTACATAAAGAGATGCAAATCGCAAATAACTTTCCGAAAACCTCCTGTCTGAATGCTGTGATGCTTCGGCATCACAGACAGTTGCCCATTAGCATCCTCATTAGTAAAAAGCTGCTAAATATACACTTTAACTCCAGTGAGAGGAGTCTGAAATGTGTCAGTGTTCACTTTGCATACTTTTGAGATTAATTCTGTATCAGAGCAGTGAATTGGAATCGTCTCTGATGGTTTGGCCGGGTTTCGCTGGCTCCGATGTTCGCGCACCATCTGTAAGCGAACAGTGTGCGGGGCTTTATGGTGTCGAGCCCAGTCGAGAGTCAGATGTGGTTTAGTGGCTGCTAACCAAGCAGCCATCTTTAAAGAAGATAATCTTGCTGGAGTGAAGATTTGATTCACATCCACAGAAAGGATCACCAAATTTACAGAACATTTTTACTGCTTTAAATACAATCAGAGGAGTCAATACGAGAGGAAATGGACTGGAAACGTTTGTCTGACAGTGTACTTGTGTCTGTGAGAGGCAGTATGAGGGGGTGACTATGTCAAACAACTGAACATTATCTTCCTTATACTTTCTCCTCCTTTGTCTTTCGCCTCTGACTCTTTCAAAGACAAAACAACAATGGTACCATGAAGTGTCCTAAGGGGTCTTTGATGTGAATGGACCCTAAATTGGTCTTTCGACAGCCACAGCCAGCAGTGGGGGGAGGGAGAAGTGAGGATTTTAGTAGCTGTAATTAAGCACAACCTTGTTTCAATCCATTCTCCAACTCCATGTTTGGGATTTATGGTCCTACTTTGGTGTGCGCTTGTGTCACCTTTGCCTACGCAAATCATGCACGTGGATCCAGTGAGGACGTGCTAATGTGCCATACTACGAAAACTCAACGGTGCATAGCCCAACGGCGATGATATTATCTGTAGGTAGGAGTGCTGAATGGCTGAGAAGTTGGCTCGAATAGGGAAGAGAGAAACGGTGGAGTTTGTTATGAAGATAAGAAAAAGTATGCATGAGAACCGGAGAGTGGGGTGGACAGGTTTCATAGTTTTTAATGGTCTGTTTCGCTTCACTGTAAGGACGTTCATTGTATAATAGGACTTCTGTCCTCTCTATGGCAGGGCAAAAATGCTTCCCACATTACAGGTTGTTCCACCTATTTTAACCCAGTAGCACCTACAGCAAAACACTGCACAGCCATATATTTTAATTGGAAATGTGCTATGGTTTAGTGTCTTATAACACCAGCTCTTAAGAGCAGTATCTATCATTAATAAGTACAGCAAGATAGTCAAGATAGTTAAATTTATGTAATTTTATGAGGGGAGTGTTCATCTGACACTTTTTGATTGCTACATGGTAAATACCCCAACTATACACCCTTAACTCTTGTTTTCCCATTAAATTTAATTTCCCTGGTGCCGACTTGTGGCTCGTATTTGGCAGATGATGTTAAAATCACCCCAAGCAAAGAGCTCTCAATAAAAACCAAATAAGCTGTCAATCATGTGACTGCACAAAAAACAGTGATATGTATGTAGGATAGCGTATCTGGAGCACATAGAGTGGGATCTGATGAGTCATTTAGACCAAGAGGTTCTGACATTCAAGAGATCCTAACCAATCCTACTTTTTTTTTTTTCCATCGTGTGTTCCTCGGATGTGATAGGACTTTGGCCGAAACTAATACTGGAACATGAGGATTTAAATTGGGATCAGTCAAGAAAGAAAAAGTGTCTTTTACTTGCCAATATTTGGGCTTGAACTGAACTCTCCCGAGACGAGCACCCACCTTTTTTCTGATTAAAAACAATCTGAATTGAATATATATATTATCCTCTTGCACTGTGGTGATGATTAGTATCACTGAGTACGAGCCTGGAAGAAGAGACACAGAGTGGTGTGTGTGATAGGAAATAAAGAAAAAGACAGAGCGACTGAGGGAGGAAGGAAAAGAGGGGGGGAAAGAGAAGAAACAATCATATTCCAAGGAGGGCAGAAGGAAGGAGAGGGAAACTGTCATATCTTCGCTGTAATAGGGGAAAGAGAGCTTTTGCTGATTGGAGTTGCCATGGCGATGGTTGGCACCTAGCGTACGTGTGCACGAGTGCGTTTGTGTGCGAGGGGCTTGCGCACGCAAATGTGTGTGTGGAGACGGAGGTTTGAATGGGGGGATCTTGTTGTGGGATTATCAGTGTTGTCAAAGGCAAATGAGGAAGGGGACCAGAGAGGAGCAGCAAAGCTCACTAGCCTGCTCTGCGGATGGCAAACACACTGTAAACACCTTAACCGGGAGAGAGGGGGGGAGGTGTGACAGGGAAGGGTATGCGTCTATGAGGAAACAGAAACAGAATGAAAGACGTTGATCTTTTTGACTGTTGCATGTCTGTTGTTTGTTGTCAACTTGTCAGAATGACTGAATTTGAATGGGATGATCCAAAGAGGCAAAGAAACATATTATTACATTAAGAAGACTGACATTAGTCCAGTTAGAGAGAACGTAATACAATGTAAATTTTAGGATTTGACAGACTTAAATTTACAGCATACTTACATACAGGGCTTGTATTTGTGATCGAATTGTTCCCTGACAGCAGTCCACAACCCTTCCCTTTGGGTAATGACTGCAGCTGGACTCATTATTTCTAATCCCACGCTCCTATGGTGGTTACCATCTAAAGGTCATGACAATAGCTTTCAAGTCTTTTTGGGAGGGGTGACAAGCCTGTTTGTCCAAACGTCACATCCAGCACTTTCCATGCATTGCTCATTATTAAAAATGGCCACAGTGTCGCAAGAAGTCACGCCCCACTCGAGGTCAATGTTCTTTCAATTTGAGCAAGTCGAGCTTCAGAAAAGCGAAGATGGTTTGGGAGCAGGCTGGTTGGCATGCTGCTAAAAAACCCACACAGCAACAGTATGATGGATGTGTTGAGCCTAATGGCCGCAGTACAGCTTGGACTATACAACTATATCTAAACGGATTCATCTTTGACTCTGAGTGTTTTTGGACTAAAAGATGTGCTTCTGCTTCCCACACTTCATGCAGATCCCCTGTCACTCAGCAGCACTATTTATTTCTTAGTGACAAACTGTTTTGTGTATTTTTTTATTTTTTCATAGGTGTTTTTCACTTTTCTCAGCCTTGTCAGCTTCAGTGAATATAACTAATAATGCTAACGAGCTAGTTCTTCTATGTAATCTAAAATGCATCTCTTGTGCCAAAGGGCCTCCCAAGAAAATAGCCACGAGTCAGACGCAAGGTATTATGGCGGATAAAGACTGAGCCACTAATCTGTGATAGACAGGTGCATAATGAACATTTATTTATAGGCAAGCCAAAGCAAGTTTATTTATAAAGGACATAGCATACACAAAGGCAATCTGAAATGCTTTTATAATAAATACAAGACTCAAATTAAGAAATGCAGCATGAGCCATTAAAACCAAGAAAACTCATTTAAAATAAATGAGAAATGATTTCTATTTTGTGAAAATGTATTCTACTTCCACATACAGGCAATCCAGGGTTCCTGCATGTTTAGCTTTGTATGTTACTAAATGTGGTATACAGTTGTAGAAAAAACAACAGTCTAATAAAGTAACCCTAACCCTAAAATTTCACATGTTAGGGTCACTTTACAAATTAAGAACGAGTTGTATTAATTTGTTTATAATTAGTGTGCAACATTTAAGGAGAATAAGACACATAAACTTAACATAATAGACCAAAGACATAAACGTTCTGCTTACTTTCTTTTTAAATTTGATTTATACAATCTCAGCTAATTTTATCCTAGTCATGAGTACTTATTGGTATGTATTTATAACAAGTGTTAGCAGACAGTGCTTCTGGTTTTGGTCCTATTCGTATTCCTCATATACTGCACAGTTACAGGAACACTGGTTTTGTAAAAAATTTCAGCAACAATGATTTGGAGTTGCTCATCAGGACATGAGGACACCTTAACAGTCACAACACTGCAAAACTAGGAATTTGAAAACAAACATTAACACTGCAATACAGACGTGCCAAACTTCAAATCAAATTAGAAGTCAGATTAGAAGAGGACCCAGAATAGGGCCTTGTGGAACTCCACTGTTCGTACTTGTTTGTTTGGATGTTTGGTGATTTAGATCTGAGTTACACAGTCCAACTGTTTTGGATTTTTAGTGGTAACAGTAGCAGATAGTTCAAAGAGGACTTGGAAATTTGGCTTAAAACAGTTTCTAGACTAACTTTGTTCAAAGCCTAGCTAAGCCAAGTATCCAAAGTTTAACAGTTTGGGGTTTTTTTTCTTTGTTTTTTGTTCCTAATAACTTACAATTAAAATGTTTAACATCAGGCTTAGCTTGTAATCATACAACACTATGGGTAAATACTGTCATACTAAGTTGGCTGTCAGTCTTTTTGTGCCAGTGTAACCAAGACAAACCCATGCAGAGTTATTGTACTTAGTAACTGATTGTGATTGCAAGGTTTTTAATATGCAAGCTATGGAGAAATAAATGACAACAACCAATCTGTCATCACTTTGCATAGTTTGGGTTTACACTCAGAATTCCTGCTGAGTAAATACAACAATCTGCCTGAGCCTGTTGTCATTTCACTTCGACTTCAAATCCTCAGCCGCTGTGGAAAAGTGCTCGCCTTCATAAATCATTTACTTGTTATTCTGCAACCTAGATTTTGAATAGACAAATGCATCGCAATCTGCAGTCTTCTTCCCCACATTATGTCCGTTTTCTCTTCTCTCGGTGGCTGTGATAGTCCCAGAGCAGGTTTCCGTCTTAATAAATGTCAATCTCTCTGAGTTTTGTGAAGAGACTTGCTTCAGCGTGGCCACAATAGGCTTTTTATGACAGCTTCAGTGCCATGATAATTAGGCAGAGGCTAGAGAGGCATGGCTAAAACTGGGATGCCATTTGCAGTGTTTGTGTGCACGAGTGAATGTTGTGGTGGAGAGGAGGGGGGAGTAACTGAGCTGAACCACAGTACACAATGGACTGGCAGCTGCTGTAAACGATAGCAAGGTCACTACTGCTGCAGCTTGATCGCAACTGAGAGTTTGAGAGTGTGTGTGTGATGCATGCGAGTCAAGGAGAGAGCTGGCAAGTGTGTGAGCGAGTGCAGCTACATTTTCATCCATTAGGTAAACTTAGTTTTTTTAAAGAGAACTTTTCTAACTTCCCTTAATGTAATGCAAATTAAGTGTTATGTAAAAAAAAAAAAATCTTAGAAAATCCTGGGTGAGTTATGCTGACGGCGGTATTGTTGCATTTAGCTGCCTAATAAGGTGGCGGCTCAGTTTGAAAATGGGAAACTACTGTGAGCAACACTGAAGAAACGACAAAAAGAACCGTCTACGCAAGAGAAAAAAGTTGTTAGAATGCCTTCCCTTTTTCACGTTGCCATGTTTTTCATGTTGTCTGGAGACTTGTTACGAGAATATCTGGGACGACAGCCAAAACAGCTCATGTTGCTTATCTGTAACTCGTCCATTTAAAGCTTAAACTCCTCACTTACAAAATGAAAAACAGACTAGAGCAGGAATTTGGAGATCAATTCCTTCTTTTCAATGCAGCGTTTCTAGTGCAGACACTTCATGATGTGCAAATAAATACTTGGAAATCTGGCTGGTGTGCGAGTGGGGTGTGAAACAGAGAAAATGGAGAGACGTGTGCATAAACAGAGGAACACACTGTACCTGTGAGCTCAGATACTGGCAGATAGTGCAGCTGTTGTTATTCAGGTGTTTTTTTTCCTGAAATGATGGAGACTCTGACCCCCGCAAGTCAACTCCTAACACATTTTTTTTTTCCTGCAGTGAAAAGAAATACATGCAAAGTGAGACTCCTGTACATTTTCAATGTAGATTAGCTGCCCGTTTAAAGGTCCAGTATAGCCACCAGGTGTTTTTATTTCTTCTGTTTGATTATAGCTCTCCTCAGGTTGAGCTGGGCGAAGCTATCTGAAGAACTAACAAACTGTAACGATATGAAAATTCAAGGTGTAGGTTACTCAGCCCTAAGAAAACTAACAGTGTGAGAGTGAAATTTAATGCAGTCAGTCATGTTCTTAATACTGAGAACAAGTGTACTCATTTAAAATGGGCCAAAAGACCTTAGTGAGCCAACCACAGGTGCCTATTTCTATAAAGTGTGCAGTTGAGATTTCAGGTGACACAAAAACAACATGGAAAGCAAATTTTTTTTGTATCATAATTAAAATTCTATGTTGAAAAAGTTTGTCCAATGATTACTGACGGATGTCTCACTCCACCAAAGATGGATAAGGTGTGTAACGATCTGACAATGCTGTGTGACACAGGGAGCAATTCTTTTAGCTCTGTCTTGGTTTTCACAAACACCCGTGAGGTTGATCTGGCTGTGGCTCTTAAAAGATCTACAATCATGTGATTGTTGTGGTCTCCAACTGTTGAGTGGTTGGAGACCACAACACAACTAAAACGATTGTGACCGTGTGCAATTGACTGGCGGTGTCATTGCTTTTGAAGTAGTTACTTTGAAGATGGGGACCTTATCCACAACCGTTTGCAACCAGTTGTCATCTTCAGTTTTTAGTCTGCCAAGACAGCAATAAGATGGCAATAAGAAGGAATCAGTCTCTGAATTAACTGTGATCATTTGGTGAATGTTAAACAAAAATTCAAAAATGTCCCCACAAATAGGGGCGTAGTTGCTACAGAATGACAGTTTAACTTCACCTTGCGATTAAAAGTGGACGCCCACCACAATTGTTTGCAACTGGTCTCGAAATGCAAAAAAACCCCAAACATGGTTGGCAACCAATTTGTACTTTTAGCTCTTTTAGCTCACTATCTGTGTTATATGTGATGTTGTCTGTTGGTGCTGACCAGGTACTGTAGGGGGAAGATGCTTTCTGAAAACATCTACCTGCTATATAGGCTTCAAAACCAAAACAACAAACAAAACAAGGTAAATAGTTTGTTTGTCACTGATAATAATAACAATAATAATAACATTCATTAAAATTATTATTACATTTATTGCAGCTCTAAAACCTTTAGAAGCCAAAGGAAATCAGAACTTATAGACGTTTATGAGAAAATGACCATAGTTGTTACTTAATTTATGATCTTAGTAAACACTTCCCTGATTTCTTTATGGTCACAAGTTAGTTTATACCCAATGATATTGGTTTTACAAATTTGGTCACATTTAAAGTAAACAAGGCCAATAAAGAATATTTTAGGACATGGTTATATATTATGGTTGATAATTTTCTTCTATATGGGAATCCAGTGTGTTTGGGTTCTCAGTAAGACCTACACCTCACTTGTAATGTCTGGTTTTAAAAAAGCAAGACTGTCATGGCCAAAATACACAAACATAAAACACCCAATGGGTGAAGGCCATCTTTTATTTACAGTCTATAGTAGAAGCAGAAGTCATTGGCAGAGGATTTCTTTTTTTTTTTTTTGTAGTTTAAAGTGGTGATGAAACAGAAAAATATAATGCAATATATAATATAATATAATATAATATAATATAATATAATATAATATAATATAATATAATATAATATGTCACTATATTCTGGTTATAAATAATAGCGTATTGATTTGTTTACATATTTTGTTATATTTTAACACACATGTAGGACATTTAAAAAGTTCACATTACAATATATTTACACAGAACGGTAAGGTGGGATAATTTATTACCTTTTTCCACAGTCTTTCCACTCTTTTGTCACAATTTGCCTCCTCTGTCTCTTTCTAGTAATGAATTTACACATCTTGGATATGATAAGGTGTTATTTTCAGCGATATACCCACAAGTGTTTTCTTCTGCAGCCCACCTCATGAATAACAAATAGCACTCTTTAATTTTTTACCATCGTCTTTGTAATGATCATAAAAAGAAGTCTGGATTTAATGAACTCTGCAGCGAAAGTAACAAATATAAGAGAGCAAACACTAGCAAACAACTCAGCTCTAAAGCGACATGAAGAATAAAATTCCAGCATGTAAACAGTGAAGCGCAGTATTAAAAATGTCATATTAGCTTTATTTATTAAAATCTTCCTGATATGCCTCACTGTGCTCTAGATTTCCTTCTGGTGTGATAAGCTTTTTTTTTTTTTTTTAATGAATTGGCTTGCATCCAGCAGCACAATATTACTCCAACAATAGCAGCCATTGCACTCCACTAAATATCTGATGGGCTCTGCCGATTCCTCAGCTGATGTGAAGCGCTAAATACGGGGATGCCATTAGTGTGGGCCACGCAGTCCCCGGCCATTATCTTCGCAACGCCATCTTGACATAAACATTTTGGAGGCAATTAAAGATTATATGAGTGTGTCTGCATGTGTGTGTATCTGTCAAAGAGCAATTACAGTGACAATGTTCTCAGTGTTTTTCCGGACGGCTCATTTTCATATCAGAGGAGAACGCAATGTCTCGCAATTTGATTAATGTGTTTTCAGGAGGACATGTGCAACGCACAGGGAGGTAGTTTGCAAAAACCCCAAAACACGCTTGAAGTCACACACAGCAACAAACACACACACACACACACACACACATGCATGGAGATGAGATGGATTCGAGGCAGTAAATGGCTCTTAATTGATGCACTACATCCTTTGTTTCATTATTTACAGGCCTGCCTCATTATTCTAACATTCCCAACTCTAACTACTCCTCAGAATGGCTTTCATGATATAAACAAATAAATACGGGGGCCAGGAATAGCAAATGGACCTGAATTATTATTATGGGGCGATGGTGTGTTTGTGTGTTGGGCGGTGGGTTTACACTATCTTTACCAGCTCGATCATAAGTAAAGACAGTTAGCTCCAATGTTTGCTAGTAATTGAAAAAGCTTCCCCGTGTGCGTGTATGCGTGATCCTCTTTGAGCCATTCATGCCAGAGGTCTAAGATGATGTCCACGCAAAATCTTTAGTACATGTGGAAATGGCGAAGAGCCACAGTTTGAGTGTCATAGAAAAACACAAATTTCTCTTTAAGCCAAAAAATGTTTATACACAATATTAAATGTGCACATTTCCACCTTATCTGTAACTCTGGATTTCTATTGAAAATGAAACTTGTGAGAGATAAGTCTATTCTCACTATAAATTCAGTTTTATAAATAGCAAATCTTTATTTTTCTTCTTTTTTCCCGGCACATGCTCCGTTTACACATCTGGTCCCTGCATTATGCGATCAGCCGTGCTGGCATTTAAGACGAGAGATCACAGAGAGCAGGATGAAGAAGGCGTTCATCTTTATTATTGCTTAGCATCTGAATATGAGTGAGCAGGCTTGCTGTATATTATTGTTTTCCAGAAGCTCCATTTTCATGTGCACTAAAGTGCCATTTTTAGATTTACAGCCTTGGAAAAGTGTCCAAAAAAATAAAAACTCAGCTCGGGTGCAAATCCAGATGTCACTCAGGGAGCTTATATGAGCTAGTTTTAAAAAATCTTTGGTTCTAACATTTAAAGCATGGCTTCTTTTAAATGAAAGGTGTTAATATGTCTCATAATGCCAGTGATGACCTGTAATCTGCTTTACTTTCTTGCCAGCGGTCGTCTTATACGAGGAGGTATAGAGTTTTTCCAAAATGACGTCAGTTGGGAAAACTGTAAAAACAGAATTGCAGTCAAAGTTTTAAAGCTGTGCCTTTTCTGACTGTGTAGTCACGTGTGATCACATCTGGGCGCGAGACTGATCACATTATTGTGACTGTGTCTGTCTGTGTGTTGTGACCTTAATTGAAGTAGGGTGCTGTGCCAGTCTGGCCATTGCAGGGCTGAATCTTGATCTAATCCGCAGAGTTAGCGCCTTAAATAGATAATGCCCCCTTACTGGGGTCCAGTCACTGGGGAGGCTCAACATATGGTCCATGAGAGTGTGTGTTTGTGTGTGTGTGAGAGAGAAAGAGAGGTAGAGCGATTTTGTGGATGCGTATGTGCGTGTGTGTGTGTACATATGCAGGAATAGACAGCTGAAATCAAGCCAGGGGCAGAAAGGCATGCCGGTAGTGTGAGCAGAAAACTTTCCAGAGAAACATAGACCCCCAGCTGGTCTCTGCAGAGCAGTACAGCCTTAACGCTACTACTCTTCACTAATGTAAACCCACGCTGTGGATCGAAGAGGAGGGAAGTCCATGCAGGTCCTGAGGACTGGATGAAAACAGAGATAAAGATGGAGCTAGAGAGAGGTAGAGACAGTGATTGACAGGCAAACAGACGCCGTGGCAGACAGATGAAAACAAAACAAGTGTGAGAAATGCCAGGAGAGGAAAAAAATCAAATGTAGGGGAAAAAAGAGTACCTGCAGGGGAAAACAGAGCAGAAAAAACCCCAACCACGCTCCAAATTGCTGAGCCGGGGCATTAGAGAAGCTTGTCAATCATGACCCCTCGACACCCGCAGAGTCGGTGAGCCGAGGTTTAACTGATACACACACCGATGAGTCAATTACAGGCTGGGGAGGAAGAATGTCACGGCCGCCCGGACACTAAACCAAAGGCTTAACCTCCTCACACGACATCAATATGCTTCAGCTGAGGGTGAAAGGAGGAGAAGGAAGGTCGGGATGCTTCTGGAGGGCACCTGCATGATCACAGAGGACACACACTATTAAAGAAACGTCATGTATTCGTGTTTATCTTTTGGTAACTCAATAATACAGCCTGGGACTGAGGGCAAATATAAGGTAACAGCATCAGATATTTACAAGAAACAAATGAATAACAATATTTAACCTTTAAATAATCCAAGGTAAATATAATTACATTGTATTTTAAATAAAACACATTGAAATTCTATTTAATTACAGGGGAATGATCATCCATAGTCATGGGCTATATTAGAAAGTGTTACCTTTTTTTGTATGTTGTTTCACAGAATTCAGATTCACTTACAGTAAATCACAGTAAAAGTTGATGTAGAGTCTGAACCTTTTTTAGTGACGCTGAACATCCGGTCTGAATGCTGTGCTTTACAAGCAGTGAGGATTCTTACACTTAAGAACACCATGATGGTAAAAACAAGGAAACAAGCCCGTGTTGGAAGTAATATTAGCATTACTCTCAGTCTGTCTGGTAGAGCAGCGGTCCCCAACCCCCGGGCCACGTTACCGGTCCGTGAGAGTAGAGGCTCAGTGAAATTTATGGTTTTCAGGGTTTTTATTGGCTTTTATCATTGTTTTTTAAATCGTTTTTATTGTTCCCTGGGTCTTTTCCCGTTTGTTAAGAATAAATCTCCTTTTTTTAGGGTACTGGTTTAATTTGTTGTATTTATCCGCGACACCTTAAAGGCCGGTCCGTGAAAATATTATCTGACATAAAGCGGTCCGTGGCCCAAAAAAGGTGGACCGCTGTGGTAGAGCCTTGGCATTTCAGAACACTTAAGCCAAATATGCAACGGTTCAAGGTAGTAACATCCATCCATCCTTTTCTGCTTTTCCAGTTCAGGATCGTGGGGCTGGAGCCTATCCCAGCTGTCATAGGGTGTGGGATGGGAGTAGACCCTGGACAGGTTGCCAGTCTATCACAGGGTTATCACAGACAAACAGACACCCACTCACACCTATGGGCAGTTTAGAATCACCAGTGAACCTAACATGCATGTGTTTTGGACTGTGGGTGGAAGCCGGCTGGTAGCTGGAGTAAACCCACTCAGGCACAGGGTGAACATAAAAGTCCACATAGAAAAGCCCCAGCCAGGCAGTGGATTCGACACTGGGACCCTGTTCATACATTACACTCTGTGTTTAAAACTAGTAAGAGCTGTGGCAGGTCTGTGTGTTATTCAGGTGCATTCAGAGTCCCACACAGGTCCTGAATCACCAGCTCTTATATAAATGAACTCCTTCTGCAAAGTCAAGTCAAGTTTGTTAAATACATGGATATTCAAACAACATAGTAGTAGAGTTACACTTGTTTGTTAAACCATGTTTAAGAAAAAAACATCAATTTACAAGACATAATTTGTTTTCCTCTGTAACAAATGGGCCAACAGAAACATGAGACACACAAAAACACGCAAGAAAACAAGGCTGCTGCTCACTTTGCTCTTTGTTTGAGAGGAGGAATAGGATGTGACTTGCCCCTCATGGACACCCACAGGCCTTCCCCCCTGCGAGGCATCTCTACTATTCATGTAGCGCGCGTGCGTGTGTGTGTGTGTGTGTGTGTGTATGTGTGTGTCCTTCATGAGTCAAGTCAGCCCCAGGCTTTCATGTGGTCAGACCATCACCTCTGGAGTCTGTGTGACTTCTAACACGGAAACATTCATGCCACAATGGCAACTTTATTCCTCTATAAAGCGTTTGTGTACGTGCATGAATGTGTGCGTGTGTGTGCTAGATGGGAATTAAGCAAAACACACAGGGAATCCCCGACCCGGCTCGCCCCCCTTCTCCCGTCCTTCCCCCTCTGAAGTGGGGTGGGCTGAGATAAGGCATGTTACAAAAACACACTCACTCAGGGGGTGGTCAGAGAGGGCAGGTCACATATCTGCGCTGTTTACAGGGGAAAACCATGATGTGAAAGGGTACAAGGAGACAGGCTGTGTATATGTGTGCGCCTGTGTGTGTCTCTGTGTGTGTGAGTAGTTTATTTAGGGCTGGATGGTCATCATTTTTATCTCCATTTGTTGGAGAAAGATTGTATATCACTTGAGGCGATGGTGCAATGTGAGTGCGCGGCGGTGCCAGGGAATGCGTATTTAAATCGGGGAAGAGGTCACATGGCTGCAAAGTGCAATGAGGTAATACGGATTCTGCCCCCTGTAGGGCAAAGGACAGAAAGGACGGGGATTAGCATGCATAAAGAAAACAGACAAATAAAAGATATCATAATCAACTTTATCTCCAGAGGAGATTTTATCTGAGAAATGAGCAAAAGTGATTGGCAGACAGTGTGTGTGTGCGTGTGGGCGTATGTGTGTTACTGTCATTTCCTCCCTATCACAGAGCTTATCTCTGGACTGCAAAGAATTGGAGGAGAGAAGTGACAGAATGGAAAGAGGAGACGGAGGAGAGAAACAGAGAGATGGAGGGATGGAAAGTCAAACTGCGGAGTGAGAAGGGCAGGCAGTTGGTAACTTGTGTTTTTATGTGAGTGCACAGTGCAGTTGTGGCACTTGGGCTGTTATGTCTAGAACGGAGGCATAATGAAGGGGGGTAAGGCGCATTCAAACGAGCCAGGAAAACTCCCCATTAAGCCTTTTCTCTCTCGATCGCATGACACAACTCTGCAAAATAGAAGCTCTAAACTGTCTCAGCAAACTGCAAAACACTTGCAGTAAATAGACAATTATACAAAAAAAAATTATGTGTCATGTTTTGCTCATCCATGGGAAATTCTTTCCTGAAATAAACATAGTCTTGCATCAAAAAACTTCTCCCAGTGTTTTGCTCCTTATCTCCTTCAGGCAGCAGCTCTGTGGTGAACAACCGCCTCAAGAAAATGAGCTGGAGGTGGAATCCAGATGTAACAACTGGTCGAAGTGCACACACACACACACACACACACACACACACACACACACACACACACACACACACACACACACGCATGTGGAACAAGAGAAGGAAGCAAGTTTGTCTTCACTGCAAAAAGCTTCTCAATTAGCCACTAATTGCCTCGCCTTAATGAGCAGGACATTTCTTAGTGCTAATGAAGCCGGTGGCAGGCGCAGAGAGCGAGTGTGTGTGTGTGTGTGTGTCACTCTCTGCAGTGCAAGGTGTGTGTGTTTTTGAAAGATAGAAAGTGGAGAGACAGAGCAGAGATCTAATGGAGTCAGGTCGGCAGCTCATTTTCAGCGAGCTGTTTGGCATTCTCTGGAAGGAATGCGTGGATGGATTACACTGCTGGCTGCTACAGTGACTTTCCAATGAGGCTCCACTTTGTCTTCACCCTTATCTAATCCACGCTGGAATGACCATCTCTGCGAAATGAAGATGAGGCCGGAAATCAAATGACCTGTCTGCTTCTTAGAGCTGCGTGAGCTGACACGTGACGTGAAAGATTAAACTTGGTAAAAATGAAGTGATTCAAACAGAAACAGGGTGATGTGACTTGGATGGCCAACATAAAGAGCCAATGCAACGCAGAACAGGAATAAACATTTGTATAGCATGAAACATACAAAAGGCTCATCGTTTTTGCATGCCGTGGCGATGGAGAATAGAAAAGAAGCACAACCCCCTGCATCAAAGCCAGTTTGGGCAGTCATAGCAGGGAAAGGTTTGCTTGTTGTTTGCATGTTCTGTATAGTCTGGATGAGTTCATGAATACTTGGGGTAACGTCAACACGGCTTGATTTTGGAGACGGCAGCACACGAGTGACACAGAGACGTAAACCAGCGAGGCTGCAGTTCATGGTTGGAGTCTTAACCCTCAGTTCAGCTGGAAACAAGTCAACAAGTCCTTTAATATGATCCGTGCAAGCATTTTTCACACTGTTTAGTTATGAGATTTTGAGCTATTTTGCTGATATAAAGTGTCTTTGTTCAGATCAGGACATACAGTTTCCTGCACTGTGTCTATTAGTATTTGTATTTGTATATATAAATACACATTAGAAAAAAACACACAACTTGGCAGCACAAAATTAATGTTCTAGCATAAATAATCAGCTTGGTAAGTTGATTTTTAATAAATGGTCTGGTGCTCATATAGTGTATTTCTACTCTGAGCATCCAAATCACTGTCTTGCTGCAAGCCTCATTCACCCACACATCCAAACAAGCGTCTTCCCCCCAGTGTTTAAATGCTTCTAACCTAACACTCACACTCCAATGGAGCCTAATAAAAATGTATGGTGTTTCACAAAACATAGCTTCAGAAGCTGCTTTCTCAAAATTATTCACACTCCAAGGCAGCAATCTCCGCTTTGGTAACAATTACGTCCACCAGACCTTCCCCATTTTTCCATTTCAGGTTTTTAACAAAGGAGTTAGCTGATATATCAATCATTTACAAGACTTTTAATTCCTAAAAACATGTTGAAAGATGTTTTTGGTTTCTGGCATGAAGAATGGTGAAAAATGTGATTCCGGTGACACTGAACTTGGTATTCTTGTTGTGGCACAACCAGTTCAGAGAATGCCCCGTCTGCTTTGAGCTGGCAGGAAGGTGATAGTAACTCAAGTAACTATTTGTTACAAACAAAGTGTGCAGAAGAGCGTCTCTGTTATCATGCAACAAATCAAACCTTAAAGCAGAAGAGCTACAGCAGCAGACGACCACACCAGGCGTCACTCCTATCAGCTAGGAACAGGAAACTGAGGCTACAATTCACACAGGCTCATCAAAACTGGACAACAGAATAGATGCTTCACTTTTTTTGACTGATGAATTTCAATTTTTGGTGTGACGTTCGAGCGGTAGGTTCAGAATTTGGTGTAACCGACATGAAATCATGGATTCATCCTGCCTTGTATTCACAGTTCTGGCTGCTGCTCGTGTAGTGGTGCGAAGGATATTTAATCGGCATACTTTTGGCCCCTTAGTACTAACTGAACATCATTTAAACACCATAGCCTGTTAGCCTGGAGTTATCAGTACAAATGAACGCCTTCGGGATGTGGTGGAACAGGAGAGTCACATCATGGGTGTGCAGTCAACAAATCTGCAGCAGCTGTGAGATGCTATCATGTCAATATGGACCAACACCTCCAAGGAATGTTTTCAGCACCTTGTCGAATCTGTGCCATGAAGACTTAAGGCAGTTCTGAAGTCAAAAGTAGGTCCAACCAAGTGTAACTAATAAAGTGGCCAGTAAGTGTATTTCTGTCCTGGAAAATGCAAATTTGCTCACATTTTGCTAGAAAATCCTTATTTGTACATTTAAGATTTAAAGAAATAGTCTTAAAAAAAAAAATAACTGCCCCAATGTAAGTAATCAGCTAGGGAAGTCTGATGCTAATATCGGTTAGCTAAAACTTTTAGCCTATTCACATATAGTGTTTCCAAAAAAACAAAAAGGTCCACATTGTAAATGTTCTATAAGCAGACTGAGTTTCGAATTCCTGCAAGTAGCATTTGTAAGTTTCACTTCCACTTGCTGTTCCTTGTTTTCTCCTTAAGCTAATTTAGCTAACTACCTTGCAGTGGTAACCTCATATTTAATGCCCCAACATGACATCTTTTCATGCAAACAGCAAAACCAGTTTCAGGTAAGATCACTACAGGAAATGTTGACTCTTGGTAAAATTATAAATGGACACAGTGCTTTTCTGTTCAGGCTGAGCACTCTTAAATACAAGACTTATTCACCTAATCATACAAGACCTTTTTTTCCTATACCGTAACACACTGTCTAATATTCACAGATGCACTCACTCGCCAATGGATGCATGGAGGCAACCCAGGGTTCAGTATCTTGCCCAAGTATACGTCAACATGCAGACCTCTAAAGTTTGGTCGATGACCCGCTCATCCTCCAGAGCCACAGCTGCCACCTTTTGGTGTATCAGGAGAAAATAATCTTAAGATGTCAAAACTGCCAAAATGTTGCCTTTTCCAGCTCTCACTACAAACTTGGATTTATTCTCTGTGTTTGAGCAGCATATGAGAATTTTTTTGGCAGGGCTGCTCATGGTATGGGGTGAGCTCTCATTCCTACAACACAACAAAAATAGAAAAACATGTCAGTGCAGGAGGTTAATGCTATTCAGTGCCAAAAACTGCCTTGAGTGGTGCGCCTGGGATGTTATGTTTGGCACCCGTACGCGCATCAGTCAAGAAAATAAGGTTAATTGAAAAATAATGTTGCCTCATAATTTAATATATGTTTTCAAACTCCTACAGAAACCAAGCAGTCTGTAAACTCATCTCGGCCTTGGCAGCGCTCCCTCTTAGCCGAGCGGCTGGACTAACAGGGACCCATAACATATTACTCCCATCCTTTCCCTGCAGTTCATGGCAACCCAACACTCCTGACACAAGCTCACCCCCGGCACCCCTGGCTGCCAAGCAAAACACCTGGCATCTGTATGAGAAGGGCGCCAATTTCACAGTGACTGCCAGGCGGTCAGCTGAGCCTCTGCCACACACATATTGGTAACATGTGTGTGAGGGCAAAACGATACGGATGCTCTGTGTGTCCATAACGGCAGTTTGTGTGTATGCCTGAGCCCAGAGCAGGTGTGTGTGTGTGTGTGTGTGTGTGTGTGTGTGTGTGTGTGTGTGTGTGTGT
>NW_024582401.1:700576-706197 GCF_018398535.1 Haplochromis burtoni
GTGAGACAGCAGTGGAAGCAAACAATGTGTCAGAAGAGGAGGTTAATATACGAGGAGTTTGCACATGATGGACAGCTTAGTCTGGGACCTCTATAAAACCAGTTTGGCAGCCTCACTCAGTACTTCTGGAAACATTTATAACTTTATATTCAAGAGCAAAAACCGCACTGGTGTATGATAACTCGCATGCCTGTCGAGTGCCGGACAAAGTGAATATATATAATCTAATACTGTTCCCAGTGTCTCAGTGACATTGATGCATTTCCCAGTTGCGTGCTTTCTCTCCCCGGCTGAAGTTTTGTGTGTGTCAGAGGCCAGGGCTGGTGATGAAAGCCTGATGGATGGGGTCCAGGGGTCACGGACTTCAGCTGTTGTTGGCCACATCACAACCCGGCGAACCACACTGCTAGCCCCAAGTTAACACCAGAGTCCACAAGGCTCTTTGGTGTTTTTCATCACCGGAGCGATAGGAAAGTGGAGAAGTCTGGGAGAGATGAATGAAGACAAAGTTCTGGAGGGTTTGCTGTTAAAGAGTCCAGCAGCTCCGAGGCTACGTAGCCAAAAAGAAAATAAACAATGCAAAGCTTTTTCCTGAGAGTAAAACGTTTCTGCTGCATTCGGGCCGGAGCAATAAACTATGCATAAAAGATGAATAAAACCACCTCGTGGCATTGCCATCTTTTTTTTTGTTGTTTAAACAGAAAGTATCCTTTTTGAACTGAAGCGATGGAGCCGTGCTAACACTAGCTGACTCGCTAAGCAAGGTGCAACGATAGCCTACAAAGTGAGTGTCACTCACGAAAACTGGACCACAGGTACCTTGGAAGGAAACCGGGAGATTCATTTTAGTGGAGGTGAAGCCCACCGATGAGTCCGAGGGGCCCATGTCCCGATTAATTCCAACTTTAATCTCAAAGAAAACTTAACTGGGTGATTTATTAAAACAAACAAGTAAATAATAACCTGAGCGCAGATGTTTTGAAGGAGAAATTAGCTCCAGAGGCCAAATGTCTAACTGGTTGTAAACATGTTAGTTTTTGCTATTAAGTTGGCCGTTTTAACATTAGAGTCTGCTGGGAATGACTTGATTTTGATCACAGCCTCAAGTGGCCATTTGAGGAATTGCACCTTGGCTTCACCTCTCAGCCGTACAGGTTGCTGGTTTGTGCAAGCTCACAGCAAACAGACGTTGAAACCATTCAGTGGTTTCAGGCTGGTCTTGGATCTTCTGGTTTGAAACATACTCACTGACTGAGGCCTGTGTTTTGGATTTCAAGTATAGGAAATATATTTATATCCCCAAAACGCAGAGGAAGAAATGCTGCATGTAGCTTACTGACAAAAGCTTTTTATTTATGTTTTCTCCTGCCAGGTTTGTCTACCTGAAGTGGTACCAGTGTTGGTGCAGAATAGAATAACCTGAGTGTTTCTGATAAAGCATTTCACACTGTGTGAGGTTTCAGGTGCTCAGTGACCCTGCCCCAAAAGCGAAAAAGAGGGGGAAAAAAACCCCTGCTCCTCTTAATAATGGGATGTACAAACCTTTCATTGTTGCTACTACGATGTCATCAGCACAGGAAAAAAGGGGGGGCTGCTGTGCCAGGAGCGGCGGCCCCGTTTCCATGACGACAGCTTTGGAGTAAAAGATGGTGGTTGGTGGCTCGGCTGTGGTGTGTGGGCGAACAGAGAGGCAGCCAGGAGAGCCAACACTGCTTTCAGGGTAAATATGGTCCAAATTAACGGTGTTGCAGAATCGACTTTGCAAAAGAAGAAGACGAAGGAGAAAAACACAGAAAGACACATTAGGCAAAAATGGATGTCTTAAACACAGCGCAAGGTGAAACCGAGCAAGAATATTGCACGGGATATGAAATTATTTCCAATATCAGCCCAAGTGTGGAAATTCAATTTCACAGTTCATGAACAATATCAAACAAACACGCTGGCTGAAAGAGCACACTCCAACTTGAGTGATACTGCATCAAAAGGCTACACGGCTGACATAAAAGCGAATGAAGTAGGTGAAGGGCAGGCTAACGGTTAACGGTAATCCATAACTCGACCAATCTCCATATTTAGGCCATTTAAACTGCACATTAGCCACCAGCTATTCCCATGGTCTGCCTCAGAGCTGGGGGGAGGTGGAGTGGGGATGCGGGCCTCCTTTCTAATGAACTGTATAATTAAATGAGAGGATCCGCTCGGACCGCTCCGACTACACTCCGTTCGGAGACCGTGATGCCTTAACGAGGGCTGAATTGAAATGAATGGCAGCAGGTGAAGGACAGAAGGACAGCGGGGTAATATGGCGGAATGTGCCTTTAATGAAGAGGATGAAAGGGGCCAGCGAGCGCAGGCCGAGGTCAGCGCGGGCATTTACCTTCATTCTTGTGTTGCGAGGGTGTATGCTCCTCTATACTAGTCCTCCAGCATCTCTCGTACTCACATCCCCTCCATCTCAGCCCCTCCTGTCGACTTTGCTCTGTCTTTTTTTGGGAGCTGTGTTGGAGACAGATAACTGCTTCAGCTCTCCACTTTGCCCTCCCCAGAGCACGCCTTTTGATTGACACATGCTAACAAGCAAAGGTGTACAACAGGGGCACCAGCAGAATAGGTAATGCTAAGAGAACATAACCAGGGAATTCTCACACTACCCCACGGTTCATGACAATCGACTGGGGAACAGCGTGTGCGTTTGCATTTTTTTATTTTTTATTTTAGTTCCACAAAAACGTGGGCTTACGAGGTGTCAGATTAATTCACGCAAAACACCCCCACCCCCTTCTCACATAACAGAGAAAAAGATGAGAGAGAATTTTTATTTTTTAAAGTCGGGAAAGAATCGCCAACAAAAGGAGGGGCGGGTGCAGAGAATAGATAAGTAGCTCTTAAGGAAGGATACGGCCTTTCTCGAAATCAGAGGTCGTGCAGCGGGGAGAGGAAAACGTCTTTTTTCCATGGCGTGAGCTGATATGAGGCGTAAAAATACGTCTGTCAGCGAATCAACGGCCATGACCGCGGCCCGTCAGAGGGAGGGTGTGTCACGTGACTGCACTAAAAGCACTCCTTGTGGATGACCATGAACAAAGGCCGAGGCACTCTGGAAGGCTGTGGCTGCGGACGGAAGAGTAATTTCGCTAAGATGGGTGTTAGAGCCAAGTGCTCCTGACAGCGATTCCAAAGCTTTTGTTTAATGGACTTAAAATGCAATTAATTCACGGATAATCAGTTGCTGTTGTTTATTATCTTTGGCAGCAGCGAGCTGACCACAAGCACTCGGAGGAGCCTGTTTACAGCGTTTCTTTAAAGCACAGCGAAGCCAGCTTAAGTGCCGCGAGTTGTGTTACCATCAGTGTGAATGAGAGGAGACACAGGAAATCTTGGCACGGCGCTCGCTGTTGCCACCTCTCCGCTTGTTGCTTTATAACAAACGTACTTGGAAACACCAGGAAGTCGATTCTGTTCATATGGACGCAGGCGTTGGAGACGAGCTCCTTGGCGTCATCCAGGTGACTTCTTCAGTCTTGGCTGACCGCTAATCGATGGTCATGAGTATCATTCATGGAGAGCTGGGCAATGGCTGCAATTTACAGCACTGTAGTGAAAGATGTACCCTCAGCCCCCCTCCTCAGTTCAGTTGGTCCGTCTTGACTTCCTGCTCAATCCAGTGTTCCTTCATACCTAGCATGGCTTGAGCATCCATCGACACACTGCTAGTGTGCCGAACTAGTTTTCTGGCCAGGTCACACCTACGTAGCCATGAGCAGTGACCACTTAATAAAATAAGCTCCTTCTTAGTATGTTTGGGGGCCCTATCTCTATTTGGCTCCTAAGTTTCATAATCTACCAAAACACTCCACAAATGAGGCATTTTCATTAGCTGACGCTCCACCATCGACACATTTAGACACCGGAATGTCTCATCAGACCACCCAAGGGAGGTTTTTACAATGTTTCATGCTTGTAATACCATGGCACGGTGCCATTACTATACTATCATCATGGAATTATAACTGCATGCCTTTCATAACGGTAAAGACGTGCTTTATAAGTACACACACACATACGAGTGCTAATTAAGTAAACCAGTGGTTTCCAACCTTTTTCATCTGACAAACCCACAGCTCTGTCACATGCACTCAGGAATCCCTTCATCAATGCCTCTTACATTCAGTGTGGTCTTTTAAGCTTATTTAAAACCAGATCTGACTAGTTTCAGCTCCCCATTTAGACTATTATGGCTCTTATGGTTAGCAATACCTCAACCACCTATCAATAACTGTGATTTACCGTTTTAACCATTTAACGCTCCTGTTAACAGTTATTTATGAGGTCCATGTTCTTTATTTATTGTGTTTAGCTTAGAATTTATTTGTCCATATTTAGCCAATCATTTCTGTTAATGCATACTTTTAGCTCACAACTTCACACTCACTGTTTTAAAAGTTAATCTGTCTTTTATAGAACTATTTAAGCTGTTAATTCTAACAATTTCACTACAATGAACAAATAAAAGTGTTAGGTAAGCATATAGTGCTGTGCAAAAATCTTGAGCCACCCTTCATTTCTTTATATTTTGCTTTCAAGGAGCCAAACTTTCTTATAATTTTTAAGAGTGTTTCTCTCTCTTCAGGTTTTCTGGAGGTCTTTTAGAGTTTTACTTTGGACATTGGCTGCTTTTTCACTCATTTTATCTCCAGTCCTTGTACCTGACTTCTTTAACAGAAATTTGTGTTTTAGTTTGTTGAGTCATTCAACCATAAAAAAGGCACAAAAGTCAACGAATAAACCAGCGTTGTGTCTACAAGTAACAGACAACTTGGCAATGAACCAGTTTTAATTTGTATCTTTAGGCACTTTGTTACGAGCAGCCTGTCACAAAAACATTTGTTCTCATTTCTTTTGTTGAATATATGAAATGCCAAAGATAATGACGTCTGACAGACATAAAATATTACTTTTGCAACAACAAGTGATTCCTAAAAAGCTATCAGCCACATATTTGACATATCTTGGCATGGTGTGCAGTGTGTCCTTGAAGAAACTGTACAAGTCGAGGACAAAAGAAGTGGCAAGCCTCAAAAACTGCATTTACAGCACAGGAACGGTATCTGAAAGAAACAGGAAAAAATCCAGCAAAGACCTGACACAGGACCTGAGAGATGCACCTGACACTTTAGTTAGTCACTAAAGGAAGGAAACTGCAAAACAAAAAGGCTGATGTATTCCGAATTACACAAAAACTGGACTGAAAATCAGCGGCAACATGTCTGTCGGAGTGATGAATCCAAATGTGACATTTTCACATTCAAATCATTGTCAATAAACACGAGGTTAGGAGTGCAGTACAACAGTGTCTAGAGCCATCTGTAGAACATGGTGGAGGGTCCGCCATGATTTTGGGCAGTATTTCAGCCGGTGGCTCAAGACTTTTGCACAGGTAAACTGTTAAAAATGTTAAAATAGCAAACAAAAAAAGTGGGACTCTTTTGTTTTAACCCAAAGTGTGGCTAGCAGTTGAAACTGTTGTAGCTATACCTTAAGCTAAATATACAGGGTGGGCCATTTGGATACACCGTAATAACATGGGAATGGTTGGTGATATTAAAGTCCTGTTTGTG
>NW_024582401.1:707568-721126 GCF_018398535.1 Haplochromis burtoni
CACAAACAGGACTTTAATATCACCAACCATTCCCATGTTATTACGGTGTATCCATATAAATGGCCCACCCTGTATATAGCATGTGAGGAGGTTTAGCTAACATGTTTATCTATACTGCTAGCTAATGATTTTAGCTGTTAGCCATACTCCTACAGATATTAACATTAGGTTTTCACATACTGAAAACAAATACATGAAGTTAAGAAACGTGAATCAGTTGTGTAGGTTTGCATGTCTGCTGTTTAATTGTGGCTTTAAATGGTTATAACCTTCTGCTTTAATCACACAGAGGTCCGCTCAGTTCTTTAATTTAATTGTATTTTTTTAAAGATGAGTTGAGCTTATCTTACCATGTACGCCTTCAGCTACTGCAGAAGTGTCTCCTTTATGGGGACTATGAGTATAAAACATAATAGACTTCTGGAGGACTTGATTTCTTACTCTGACTCACTTAAAACTTTTCTATAACAGCTTGTGTAATCAAATAGGCTATTACAAGATGCACTAGTTTCCCCTGCCTGTGCTTGATTAGTTCGAGGTAGATCTATTAGGAAGAAACTGTGGACAATTTCTGACAGTTTTGTCATCACAGGATGCTCAGCAGACAGCTGGTGGTTCCCTTGCTTGTTTATCCAGCTTTCATCTATTCTAGTTTGTGACAAGCACTGCATTTCTTACTATATATGATATGTGTCAAAATAAGCATTTGTTTATACTAGTACTTAGTCAGACAGGCTGCATCTCCTCTGAAGTCTTACGTGTTTCCTGTCTTTGGGAAACAGTTAATTTGCTTAAAACTGGTTTAAAGAGAAGGATCGATCAGCTTTTATCTGCCTGTGCTCGTCTGTTTGGAGGTCTATTCCAGTTCAGACTGGAGAGGGTCAGGGGAACGCAGAGAGGCCCGGTCCTTATGGGCCTCGATGCTAATTAAACCTAAACTGATAGAAAAAGCCTTCTCCACACTAATTATTCCCCATTTCAAGTCTAATTTCACCAATCAGTGCCATCTTTATTTCTGAGAGCAAATTGGGCAGTAATCATTTTCCAGTGGAGATTTCCCTGCCTCTAATTGTTGAAGATGATTTAGTCATTATCGGAATGCTGGCTACTCTTATCAGTCATCTCACAGGGCAAATTTATCTAGAGATTGTGCTCAGAGACATTAAGCTGGATATTATAATGAATTTTTAAAGTGATGACTCATGGTGTTGTCTTAGTCTGAGTGTTTCATACACGCGTACTCTAGCTAACAGGTGAAATGAAGCAGAAATGGGATGAAATGAAATGACGTGGCACAGCCTGAGAATATTTATCAAGGTATTTAATGGAAAATAGTTGTACAAAAACACAAAACAAAAAAAGAAGTTGTGCACTTATTTGACAGCAAGTTTAAATCAAACCACCATTGACACAATTCGTTTTCAGTGCAGTGACTCTTAGCGGTGATATGTTAAAAGGATAAAATGTTTCATTAATGTCTTCCACGAGTTACAAGGAGCTTACCATAAGAGCCTGCAGCAGATCGAGATTTATACATTTTATTAGAAGCGCTACAAAAATATCACTTATCTTATTTGCAAATTCAGTTCCACAGTTAATGAGCACGGAGCAAGCCACGTCCAGATAAGGAAAGGTAAAAATACAAAAAAACCAGACGAAGCAGTGTGTTAGCAGAATGTAAAGGAAGTCCAAGCGACTAAACATCAAGGACAAGAAGAAGGGGGTGTTACTTCCTTTTCCTGTTTGTCCACTTTAGCTTCCCGTCTCTCTGTGCTGGAGCAGTCTGACGGGTCAAGGTGATCCCTCTTTAATTTCCTTCAGCTTGATCAGCATGTGCAAAATGCGAGTCAGCTCTGCTTTCATAGCTTTCAATATACTTGATTGTATACGTTTGGCACGGAGTTTACTCTATATAATATATTTAACTTCATTTAATTTCGACATCATAAAATCTTGTGTCCTCTTCTTATACACCGCGACACACCAGCAAATAGATACACGCAGCTGGAAACAAACACACAAATCTCCCTTTCTCAAAAAAATAAGCCCTATTTTTTTTTTTTTTTGCATTACAGCTTCTAAATACATGAATCAATATGGCAAAAATTTCACTGATGCACACTGGCGGCCCAGGTGACAGCTGATATGTTTCACAAACACGCTCTCTTTATGTTACTTGCATGTGCACGGTTTTAAACCGCGCCTATCATGGGATTCTTCCGTCTTGGGTCAGGCTGTCTTTCGTCACCGTAGCGATAGCGGTCGGGGCTGTTGTAACGCTCCTTGACGGCAGGGTTTCTCTCTGGGCTGGTGTAGCGGCCGGGGCTGGCTTGCCGGTATCCGTCTCTTCTCCCTACAGTGTCGTAGTACTGGCGCCCTCTTTGACCCGCGGAGGGTGACGGAGGGACGTCCTGTCTTAAGGCAGCACGGTGCTGCTGTCCTGCCTGGGAAGAGGGGTGGTAGCGGGGATTGTTGAGCGGCTGCTGGGTGCTCAACTGAGGGATTGGCAAACGGCCCGAGTTACTCGCACCTGGAGCGTCCTGATAGTGGTTGGGGCCGGAATCTCTTGGCACAGGTCTGGAGTGGGTGGGGTAATCATATGGATCCCTCCTGAAAGGAAAAAGATGGTTGGTGTTAGAACTCTGTTCGAGTCCTGGCTGCAGGATTGTTAGACGCCAACAGTCAGGACAGACACATGCATTTTACATACAAATATAGATGTATGGTTAACAGGCTAGAGATGTCAACATTTAAGACTAGTTTAAACTGGTTTGGAGATGTGGACGTGCCAGAGATTTGGGCCTCCTTTGTGGTAAGCCGCCTTCTGTTATTCAGTTTATGTGGCGAGGCTGCGGCCTTGGCAGGAATGACTTGTGGGGGGGAGGCCGTGGATGGAGAGATGCCAAGAGATAACAGCAAATGCCTTGGTAAGCATATATGAGGTTGTGTGTGTGTGTGTTTTTAGCTCGTGTGTGCAGGAATGTGTGTATGTGTGTCCCTCGGGTCTGCAATAACGAGGCAGCCAGCTGGAAGTCTCCGGTTCCCTCCCCACTAGCTGTGGGTGATTAGGGGCTAAACCCCAGGGTAAGGCGACCCGCGGGGCTCGGGGAGACGGAAGGAGAGAGAGAGTGAGACTGGAGAGGGAACTAGAGAGAAAGTGCGAGAGAGGGGGGTGAGAAAAAAGAGAGAGACACAGGAGAAAAGAAAAGGGAGGGCTGATCACCTTTCATTCGGGTCCAAATGTTTTCCGTCTTATGTGCTGTTTCCAGTGGTGAGTGACACACAAGTCAAGCTAGAGCGAGTAAGCAAATCTAAAAGTCAGGTCTTCAGCAGCCTAGCTGTAAGGGAAACTCTCCTATTTATAAAAGTGGTGAGGTGCAAGAGAACTGTCAACATCTTAAATTATACGTTTTGGCATCCAAATTATATAAAAGTCATTTTGGCAAACAGCTCATTTAAACTACACATTTTTACCATATGTTCATATGCTGCAAAAAATCCTTTGGAACTTCCAGGATTCTTCACATTGATTACTTATAAAATGTGGCTCATCTAAGTCAGAATTTCTAGATCAAAACATGCCTTTACTAGAAATCAGTACTCAGGATTACACAAGGACCTTTGTGCAAAAGACGTCTCAAAAGTTACCTTGAGTCACGTGTTCCCATTAAGGAGGTAGTTATTGACAAAGCTGCGCTCTCACTAAATACTGGGCAATGTCTTGAGCCCAACTTCTTTCACAATACCTTAAAAGAAGCATTAAAAACGCTACATCAGCTAAAGGTATGACCTAGGTGTTCATCAGTCCATGTGGGAGACGTTATGCAAAGTTGATGCCTCATAGTTTAGTGTCTACGCCAAGTGGATCAAGGACACATCTAAAAGCTGCAGGACACTGTTCCTTGAGGCCTGGAGTTCCCCCACCCTTGGTCTACACGGTCAAGACCATGGGGTAACAATATAACTGGCAGGCACATATGTCTCCACAGAGCCTGTAGTTCAGCCTCTATGACGAAATATATACATGACAAACTTATGACACTTGGACCTAGGTGGGCACAACATGATGCACTCTAGTTTGAAAACTATAACACTGGCATAATTCCTTCCTTGATTATGGAAAACATGTTGCTACTTGCTACTTTAAGAACTGCTCTGACCGCCACATGAGCAGCACAGTGCTGGCTATTGTTCAAATTGCTCTGGTGGTATATCAATCAGCAACACAGAACAGCCAAACAGATTTAGATATTTACTTCCCACCCTTCAAAACTGGCTCCTGCTGCAGTTATTATACAGAAGCCTTGAGCTTAGCCTTTCCCTTGTTCTGTAATCATATCCCTCCGTCTCCTCTGTCCACTCCCATGAGTCGAGCTCGGCACCTGTTGACTGGCCAATTAGAAGGACTCACTCACCACAGATTGGGTAGCGCACAGCTTGGTTGTGAGTGAGTGTGCGTCTGTACTTGTGCCTTTGCAGACTTCCCATGAGGATATTCATGGACTGCGGTGACGTGAATTTCTCTAAGTGTGTGTCCGTATATCAGTACAGCGTGGGCTGCGAGGCTTGACCACCCAAACAGAGCAGTGCGACAGGATACACAGGTGGTCCCAACAATGAACAGCACTGCTTTGTCAGTCAGTAGAGCCAAGATGGAGTTGCACATGCACAAAGACTTGCACTGCCAAGGCTTGAGATAAAGAGCAAAATAGGGTTGAAAAGAGAGAGAGGAGAGAGAAGATTCAGAGAAGTAGAAAAAGAAACAATATGAAATGAAGACATGGGGGAGAGAGAAGCAGAAATAAAATGTGGGTAAAAACAACGTAGTCCTGCTTGGAAAGCTCTGCAAGGCAGGAATGGAAAGGGATAGACAGAGAGGAAGTGAGCCGAAGGTCAACCTCCTCATTAATCCAGATTAAATGGCGAAGGCCACCAGGGGAGGCGATGAGAAGGAATGGAGCGATACGTGGATAGAGGGGGGAGAACACCTGGGTCCTCAATCCGGCTCAGGGCCACCCAAACAGACAGGAACCACCGCTGGCTTCCCCGTTCTTCTTTCATCGCTCCTTATTTTTTCCCCTCCCTCTGCGATCTTCAATTTCCACATCTTTCAGACGAGCATATTCATCTTTCTCTTCTTCTCCTTTAGGCTTTACTTGTCTCTCCATCGCCTATATAACCTCTCTGCTTAGTAGCAATTCAGGAAATGTAATCACCTCGGTCCTCTTTAAGATAAGGCCAAAGCAGTATTAGAACAAACAAATATCACAGTAACCCTTTAGTGCTACACTAAAATTGGATTTGCTGACATCCATTTATTTTCAGTGCTAATATTTATAGCTGTGTAAAATTTTAAAATCTAAATAGTTAAATTATCTCATTCTGCCATGTCCATTTTCTAAGAGTTAAAGTAGGAGCGATAGAGTTCTCTTGGATGCTGGGATGGCCTGCTACCCCTGCTCCGTAGCGGTATACACCACAGAGCTACCTTTTTATGAATCTACAGGGTGGGCCATTTATATGGATACACCGTAATAACATGGGAATGGTTGGTGATATTAAAGTCCTGTTTGTGGCACATTAGTATATGTGAGGGGGCAAACTCCTCAAGATGGGTGGTGACCATGGTGGCCATTTAGAAGTCGGCCATCTTGGATACAACTTTTGTTTTTTCAATAGGAAGAGGGCCATGTGACACATCAAACTTATTGGTAATGTCACAAGAAAAACAATGGTGTGCTTGGTTTCAACGTAACTTTATTCTTTCATGAGTTATTTACAAGTTTCTGACCACTTATAAAATGTGTTCAATGTGCTGCCCATTGTGTTGGATTGTCAATGCAACCCTCTTCTCCCACTCTTCACACACTGATAGCAACACCGCAGGAGAAATGCCAGCACAGGCATCCAGTATCCGTAGTTTCAGGTGCTGCACATCTCGTATCTTCACACCATAGACAATTGCCTTCAGATGACCCCAAAGATAAAAGTCTAAGGGGGTCAGATCGGGAGACCTTGGGGGCCATTCAACTGGCCCACGACGACCAATCCACTTTCCAGGAAACTGTTCATCTAGGAATGCTCGGACCTGGCACCCATAATGTGGTGGTGCACCATCTTGCTGGAAAAACTCAGGGAACGTGCCAGCTTCAGTGCATAAAGAGGGAAACACATCATCATGTAGCAATTTCAAATATCCAGTGGCCTTGAGGTTTCCATTGATGAAGAATGGACCCACTATCGTTGTACCCCATATACCACACCAAACCATCACTTTTGTTGTTCCAACAGTCTTGGAGGGATCCATCCAATGTGGGTTAGTGTCAGACCAATAGCGGTGGTTTTGTTTGTTAACTTCACCATTCACATAAAAGTTTGCCTCATCACTGAACAAAATCTTCTGCGTGAACTGAGGGTCCTGTTCCAATTTTTGTTTTGCCCATTCTGCAAATTCTGTGCCCGATCTGGGTCATCCTCGTTGAGATGCTGCAGTAGCTGGAGTTTGTAAGGGTGCCATTTGTGAGTAGCTAATATCCGCCGAAGGGATGTGACTAATGCCACTCTCCAGTGACATGCGGCGAGTGCTACGCTGTGGGCTCTTGCTGAATGAAGCTAGGACAGCCACTGATGTTTCTTCATTAGTGACAGTTTTCTTGCGTCCACATTTTGGCAAATCCAACACTGAACCAGTTTCACGAAACTTAGCAAGCAGTTTGCTAACTGTAGCATGGGAGATGGGTGGTCTCGTAGGGTGTCTTGCATTGAAATCTGCTGCAATGACCCGGTTACTGCGTTCACCAGATATCAACACAATTTCGATCCGCTCCTCACGTGTTAACCTCTTCGACATGTCAATGGCTGTGAACAAAGAGAAACTTGTAAATAACTCATGAAAGAATAAAGTTACGTTGAAACCAAGCACACCATTGTTTTTCTTGTGACATTACCAATAAGTTTGATGTGTCACATGGCCCTCTTCCTATTGAAAAAACAAAAGTTGTATCCAAGATGGCCGACTTCTAAATGGCCACCATGGTCACCACCCATCTTGAGGAGTTTGCCCCCTCACATATACTAATGTGCCACAAACAGGACTTTAATATCACCAACCATTCCCATGTTATTACGGTGTATCCATATAAATGGCCCACCCTGTACATAGAAGTGAACAGGACTAGTATTAGCAGTTCCAGGGAAGTTAGCACCAACCAACTTATTGATAAGTGCTTTGGCAAATTATACTGCTCATTCCAATGACTGACTGAACCCCTAATAATGACAAAGTTGCTGGTTTCAGGCAATTAGACCTGAAATTAGGCAACACCAGTAAAGGACACTGGTTAAACCCTTTACTTCTAAGGCTGTGAAAGCACTGTATGTAAGCAAACATAGATGTGTTAGTAATGACGTGACTGTCTACCACCATTTGACAGCATGTATCCGTGTGTGTGTCCGGTCAAGCAGCTGGGGGATTAGGGCTTCTATGGGCCTCGGTGACCCTTAGGGAATTTCTCATCCCTGGGTCGCACAGCTGGCTCCAGCCTGGTTGGGAGACGGATGGGAGTGGACGTCTTCAACTCCGTATAAGTTTTTGTGGGTGGTCTGTAACCTGAAATGTCCTCAACCAACTTTGGATTTATGCAACATTTGAATTTCACATAAATTATAATTGAATTTAGTGGAGCTAAATAAAATATTGTGAACGAGAGAGCGCGAGCCAGAGAAGAGTGCATGGTCGTGTTTGTACATTCCAAGCGTCAGAATGAGATCCCTGTTTACTTGATAACTTACATAACGCACTTCATGGGCCTGTTTGTGTGCAACGTAGCAAATGAATACGGGGAGACGGAAAAAGAAATGTGAGGCCTAAAAACAGAAAATAGAGGCCAACAATGTTGAGTTTTAGACACAACTTGCATTAACTCAGATGTAAAATGATTTTCTTGTGTACCGATTAACCCGTCTCACGCATAATGCCTGTGCTGCAGCTCAGTCAGGACAAAGGGGAAATTTCCTCCATAGCTCTTACTTTTGACTTATTTCAAAGCAAAAAAAACCCAAACATGCCAAACATGGCAGATTCCTGCCGGATTAAAATGTTGTTTGCTGTCGGTAATGACAATTAGAGGGGCTCTGCCAGCACTGCTAATCTGGTTTGAAAGGAGCTTATGACAACGAGAGACAAGCAGACAGTAGGTGTGTTTCCATTCAGCTGTCAGGAAAGTTTCACACACACTTTAGAAATGTCAAAATAAAAAAATAAAATTAAAACATCACATGCAAATGAGAGTTTTCCACTTGCGACGTGGAACAAATAAACAGGTCTGAATGAATGTCAAAAAGGAGAATGGGAGACTTTCAAGAGTGATTTAGTACATGCCAGGCTGCTGTTATTACCACTGAATGTGGTAGCAGTGATATTATTAAGCTGCCATTAGCCTCAGTAACTTACAGATGACATTTAACAGTGTGCCAAGTCACGTTTGATCTATTTGTACAATTTGTCATTATGTTATCTTTATTTATTACTTATTATACCCCCTACTCTAAAAACGACCACAAGTGGAGAAGAAACAGACACTTTTAATGAGGCAAATAACTTAAAAGTCCATTTTTATTTTTTGCTTTCCCAGACTTTTTGGCCATTGGTTGCTCATAATTTGCCTCAAGTGACCTCAACTGCTCATATGATGATGGGACAGAGCAATGTCTTACAGAGCCTTCACACCTCGGCTGTGATGACTCGCATGATTTAATAGTGGGTCAACAAGCCTCAGGGCCCCTTCGAAGAAAATGACCCCCACATGGGGTTAAATACTTGGGACTATCCATCAGTTGTTTCTGAACTGAAGAAGCCTCTTGGATGAGAGGCCAAACGTCTTCCCGAACCAAAAAGAAGTCCAGCTGCCATCATTTCAAATAATTAAGCTTAACATATCTTGGACGGTTGAGAGCCTACATGGACAAGTTTCTAGAGCCTGCTGGCTGCTATCAGGCAAAACTGGCCAAACAGAGAGTACTGCACCAAAATCCTCCTTGTGAGTGCTTTGGTCACTAGTAGATACACATGTGTGCAGTTTGCATGGAAGACACAGACTTTACTACAAACACTTGGTAGCTACTAGCTGAATGGTAGTAAAAAGCAGAGAAGTTGGTGTGTTTCATGTGAACTATTGGTGACGCCAGAGATCCAAACAATCACGAGAAGGTTTTCGCCAACCAGTCAGGGAATGCACATTTTTCATTAGCGACTGGTGGTTATTGGGGTGTCACTGAACAATTTCTAGGCCTATCTGACTAAGGCTTTAGCAGCTGATTCAGTGACTGACATTAACTTTAGAAACACTCGCCAACTGGTTGGGGAATACACATTTTTTCCTCTTACGTAAACTAGGGGCTGGCAATCTTCACACCAAAAGAGTGTCAAAATAGGCATTTTAGCCCCTCCTACCAAAGAAAATGGGGAGATAAAGAGTTGCACATGTGTGGGGCGTGGATGTCACATTAGTTTTGTTTTTTTTTTGTTTTTTTTTAAAGCTTGCACGAGCAACAGCTGAGGGACTAAAGGGCTGCGGGCTGTCGACCTCTGACTTAACCCTCTACTGTCCCATGTCTAAAATAGCAAAAAAGTAACGTCAAATGGTTAGCAGTCAAGTGACTTCAAAACCTCAGTTGTCTTGGTCTGTGCATGATCCACTAAGGAGCTTCACCACTGGTTGTATGGTGTGCCACCTCTCGTCTCCACCCTCATTTATGTCTAGTTAGCCTTGAAAAGCTAAATTAGCAAGCTGCTAACGTTAGTCGAGACACTTGCAAACATCCTGATATGGTTCTGGGTTCTTCACCCTGTTGCACATGCATTCCAAGAAACATGACACTGCAGCTTTTATTCATTTTTCAGATTTCTGCTAGTAGGCAGAACTGAAAAGGAGGCAAATTCATGCAATACAAAGTGAAAAAAAAAAGCAAGAGCAATGAATTGTTTCCCCCTTCCTGTATGGACAGGACTGTTGTCTCTATTTGAACAAGAGTGGAAACCATTTAGAAATCCAGCAAAACACTGTATCTAATTTTAATGTTACTTTCTTCAAATGTGATACATTCACAATTTGAGAAAATGGAGACAGTGTAAAGTGAGGTGGAAAAAGGCTGTCTGCGTTGAAAGAAAAAAAAAAAGACAGGCTATGTTTAGCAGGAGACAGGCAGAGAGACAGATGAGACACCCGTCTGTCCCTCTGAGGTCTATATAGAGCAACAGTGCAAGGTGTGATGTGAACCACGGGGACCACGGGAGTGGAAAGCTGTAATGACACGCCATCTAATACATCTGACTCACACTTTGAGAACATCATCACCATATACCACACTCTCAACCACCCTCTGAGAGCCTGAGAGTGTGCGTGAGTGTGTGTGTGAGATAGACAGAGAAAATGATAGAGTGGATATTACATCCATAGCTATGCATGTGAATTTGTGCTGGGAGTGCATATGATTACATATTCTGCAGTGAAAGAAAAACAGGAGTATCCAGGAGGGACTGTGAGAGAGTGTGGCCATTTAGACATCGCTTCTGCCGTAAGATGGCGAAGAATGTGTGTATGGGGGTAGGCGCGTGAGGGGGTTATCCTACACCTGCCCCTAGGAAGCGGAAGGAGGAAATTATTAACACCCCCAACTGCCAGTGCCTTATTAGACCCCCCATACTTTCACCATCCTGCTCTCCCTCATTTGTCATAAGTGCTGTACACTAAACAGCTGGAAAACAGCCATGTGTGTATATCAGACACGCGCGCACTCCGACTCCAAAAGGCAAAAAGTATGATTAAAGGTGGAGAAACAGCACTCTTGTGTACAATAACATTTGCATTAATCACAAATAACCTTTAAAACATGTAGATAATAAAGGTAAATTTAAGGACTCAATGTAAATTTGTATTATGTAAAGGACAAAAGGGTGTGAACTCCAAGGACAGTAGTTAGAAATACAAGTTTTGCATAATTTACACTAATGCATACTTTTCTCAGCAATCATAAAATACCATAAAAGGAGGCCTCTGTTATTTAAAGCTGTAAACTATTATGGAACATCCCACAATTTTACACCCACCCGACCACAGATATGGTCTCTGATTTAACCACAAATCTATGAGTAATAAAAAAGAAGGAAAAGGAACTGCACCTCTTCTGTTTCAGGGTTACGTGGTAAGGTATTCACAGAATCTCAGAAACTCCTATTCTCAACACGAGAATGCCAAGGACGCCGCTCTCAACTCACAATAAGCCACAAGCCAGTTTTCATCAATACAAGTTGGACAAATAACTGCGTGCAGCTGGCTGCTTTTTTTTCTTAACAATTGAAATTTTTACCAAATCACCCCAAGTGCACGGTCCTTTATAGAACTGTACAGGTGACTTGCCTGAGGAACTATTCATCCTAGACTACAAGTGATTATTTTGCACTGACCCTTCTCACTGAGGGGACGTGAACCAAAAAGACGGCAGTGAAAGCCAAAGTAACGCCTCACTCTCCTGAAAACACGGCTGTTAGTGTCTGCAAACTCTCAGACACAATCTCACAAAAAAGTCAGCTGACTGACATTTGCACATTGAATCTATTAATGTTCGGATAGCGAAGATGAGGGGAGCATGCAGATACATATGCTCGCACATCTGCCGGTTTTTGCGCTCACCTGTTAGTCAAATGATGACAAACAGGCATGAGTTGCATGCAAAATACATTAATTGCTCTGTTAAAAAAAACCAAAAAAAAAACCCAGCTGCTGCATCTCACTGCCAAACACACCCACGCACACAGTCATTCGTATGAATGTCTGCGCACACTTTTTCTGGGTAAAAATGTTTATTGTGTCATAATTTGCAGAGGTAGCAGCAGAATTAGAAGAAATAAGACCCCAAACAGGCCGAAATGGCTTTAAATCAGGCAGTGACATCTGTGCCTGCGTTCTCAGGTTTCTATATGATAAGTTGAGACCTTAGCCAAACTATTTCCTGTGGTCCGAACAGACCGGTCATCAGTTATTGTAAAGATTGTTTATTTAAAGGATGTAATACAGTATATTTAGCAGATTGACATATTCATTAGTGTATGATGCATTTGCCAGAGTCTCCAAATTCATCCTCGTCCACATGCACGTGCGCAGGGTGGGAGCGCTAATGGCAATGTGCTGAGCTGAGTGTTCGACACAGAGCAGGCCCACAGCACAGGAAACCATTAGCCACTCTGGTCCTGGCTGCTGAGGCAGCTCTGCTAATCAAACCAGCCTATGTCAACAACAGCGGTCGAAATTGCCTCTCACCTGCACGCACGTGCTTTATTTAAATGGACCCGTGTTTACACTCGCTGCTGCTATATAGTGAGGATGGGTGGCCGGGGGGAGTAGGAGTGTGTACAGTATCGGTGACAGGTAACGGTGGGTCCAGGTGCAGAACGGGACCTTGGGGTTAGCAATGAGAAGGTGAGGAGAGACAAGATGCAGCAGGCACAACAGGCTGTATGTAAACTAAGAACAGGCGCTTTGGTAAAAGTCGCAGCGACATTCGGTGCCCCTGTTCATCGTGACGGTGATGTCATGTTTCTGGGCTCTATCATTTATTCGTCTGAAATCCAAAGCATTTAGCTGCTGCTGCTCCAGAGAAAAAACCCCCAAAACAGTCAATTTCCCATGGCAGCAAAAGTAGAAGCTATTACTGAGGCAGTCAGAGGTTGGATTTAGTTCTTGGACAGTACTGCAGGGTAACAGAGACGTGCAGGGGGAAAGCAGTAAAGCAACACTTGATGGCAGAAGCAGGTGGGATTTCTTTTTAACTAAACACAGAAACTTTTAGGTCCTCTGCAGCACATTTCTCTATTAGCCCTATCAGTGCGTCCACTGGATTGCATTCCCTTTTATTCTGAGTAAAGAGGAGAGCATTTGAATTCACGGTGACTCCCGCCTGTCCGTCTGCATTTGCGGACTAAATGTCACGCAGACTCGTACATGACAGTCTTTGTATTTCTCACCGAGCTTACAGGCACCGCTGTGGCATCAAAGTGTATATATCTTTTGTTTTATTTATAATGCCATGATTTCATTTCCCCCCTTCGTGCGCAGGGCCTGAGAGAGGGATGGGAAAGACAGAAGAGAAACAAAGAGAAGTGAGAGACGTATAAACAGAAGTGACGGAAGAATGCAGACAAAAGGATTGATGGAATCAGGGGGGAAAAAGCTGAAAAAGTGGAGTTATTGTAAACAGGTAGAGCCGCCGGTGCCTCGGCTGAGCGTGCGACAGAGCTGGTTAAAGCCCCTTCATTTCCTGCTGCTGATTCCATTACAGCTTTCTGTGTCTGAGCGCAAACGCTGTTAGCGGGACAAACATTTCTGCCTCTGCACACCAATGGGCCCACTCCGTCTTAAAGGCCCCCTAAAAAAGGGAAGGGTCAGTGCACCTCTTGGGAAATCAGTCGAATAATCCCGCACAGTGCTTCTCACACACACACACACACACACACACACACACACACACACACACACACACACACACACACACACACACACAC
>NW_024582401.1:721146-749444 GCF_018398535.1 Haplochromis burtoni
CACACACACACACACACACACACACACACACACACACACACACACACACACACACACACACTGCTTTCCATACTCTTGGGCTGCTTATTTATTGGTATTATTTAACAATAAAGCGAGGGAGGGGTGGGCCGCACAAACTTCTAAACCAATCGTCTCGGTTACTGAGCCATTACCAGCTGTTATGGGGCAAATGCAGGAAAAAAAGCACAGCGGAAATAAGAACTCTCTAGAACCCGAGGAATGAAATGACCTATGGAGACAATATACTTTAAATGAGTTAGAGAAGTTTAAAGTGAGTCATTTGACAGCTGGACGGCAGCGGGTGGGGACACAGGTGATCGCTCCTGAAGCTGGCAGATGCTGAATTGAGGTTTAATAAAGAAGGGACAGCAACAAATATCATTTCTCCACTGACCTTGAAAAGGCCGTATAAATTCATCAGGAGCTCAAAAACTTCAGGCGCTAACAATATTACTGCAGTAAAATGATAATACACTTGCAGAGCGACTGTGTGAGACGCGGGACTCGAAGGTTTTATATCCAGCTGGAGAAATAACAGTGCGGAAGAAATAAGTGATTAAATGTGACAATTGTTTAATACAGTACTTTTAGCTCAGCACTTGAGCCAGCCCTCATTTGTTTATAGCTTGCAGGGCAAATGGGAAATAAATGCAGCAATTTATTGAAATGAGTGCAAAGATACTCATTATCTATCATTGGCCTTTTTTTAGAGACTGGACAAAAAAACAAACAAACATGTTTTGTGACACGCTGCTAGTAACAATTGCCCTCCTTCTTAAATGATGAATTAGCTGTGATTAATCATTTTTTTGAAAAGCTGAGCTCAAATCTACCAGTCACATCCAGGCCTGAATACTGCCAGACCTGTTAAATCATGAAATCACTTAAATAGAGCCTGTCTGACAAAGTAAAGTAGAGCAAAAAGATCTCAAACAGCAACATATCGTGCCACAGATACTGTTGAGAAACAAAGTCACTGAAATTCATCAGTCTGTCCTGCAGTTCAAGGGTTATGAAGCAGGACAATGATCCAAAACACACCAGCAAGTCCACCTCGGAATAACTCAAAAAATAAAAAACACAGTTTTTTGGAGTTATAGTCTTAAATCTGATTAAGCTGCTGTGGCATGACCTTCAACAGGCTGTTAATGCTGAAAACCCTCCAGTGGGTGAATTACAACACTTCTGTAAAGATGAATGGGCCAGCATTCCTCTACAGTGATGTGAAAGACTCATTGCCAGCTATCACAATCGCTTGAATACAGTTGTCGCTACCAAGGGCGGCCCAACAAGTCATTAGTTCTAGGGGGAAATTACTTTTTCACACAAAGCCACCTGTAGGTTTGAATTACTTATTTTCCCTTAATAAATTTAATCATAATAATAAAAACAGCATTTTGTAGTAACTTGGGTTATTTTTGTCTAATATAAAAACATTTTTTGTTGACCTGAAGCATGCAAGTGAGAAAAACTTGCAAAAATCAGACAACAGGAGGGAGGAACATAATTTTTACAGGACTTGCGTTTCAACAAACAATAAAAAATAAAAAAACTAAAGTTTTGCACAAGACATTTGTGCAGTACTTTGTTAAAAAAACCCAACAATAACCGGACATAACCGGAGTGAAAAGTGCTGAAACGTGGTGGAGAAAGCCAAGAGGCTGTAAAGCCAGGAACAGAGCATGTGCACTTTTCATGAGGGTCAGTTGAGAGTCCTTAAGGGACACTTTCCCACATAGCAGCGGATACTCAGCATGCTAAGGACAATCAAGAAGTTGGCCCCTGGTTTTTAAGGAGGAGCAGAGAGTGCTTGTTAAGAGCATACAGGATTCAGTCACTTGTCAAGTATTCAAGCATGAGGACCTCCTTAGAACGGCTAAGTGCAAACACAGGTGCAGAGAGATGAACTTGCTCGAGGTCTTCATGAGTCCAACATGTCTCACACCGGTGAATGTTGTCTGAATTTGGTCGTTTAATTTCGTCTTCCTCCTACACTTACTAAGAAGAGTAGAACAAATGTCTACATTCTTATGTCCAACTGTTGCTAGTTTCTGCTCAGCTCTACCACATGTTATAGGTTGTTCCCTGACCATTTTGCAGCATATGTTACCCTCACCTGTTTGATCATTTAAGAGACAACGAGGTGCCCTTTATTGGTTTTCCTTTGGTGAGGGAAGGGAGGCACACACACCTCCACAAATACACTGTTGGGGGATTACTGTGGCCAGATGGACAGTTTTTACATACTGCCCAACCTCTGTGTCCTTCTCGGTGGATAATTTCCATTGTTCACATGTGAGAGAAGCTTCACTGTGGTTCCTGACTGAAGCCCTGTGCTCTCTTGACTCTCTGGCCATCGGCTGCACATTAATCAGCCAATTATCAGCCCTGGAGATAAACGTTGCTACGCCAACCTGGCAACCTAATCCAATCACCTTGGGGAAACGGGTCACGAAGGCACTCTGATTGGATAACCCGGGGCTGGGTCGTCGCGCCTGTGACCCGCTGCTTTGAATTGGTAATGATGTTAATATTCTCCATATGGTCGCGTGTGTGTTGGGCATTCGTGTGTGTGTGCCTCCCAAAGCACGGGGGGCAATCTGGAGGTCGAGCTGCACCCCAGCGTTAATGGCCGGTGGAGAGGGCGGTAAGAGCCAAAAGCAGCACTATCCTCCCCCTGGGGCAAACCTCTCGATGCTGCCATTTCTAGCCCTCTTTCCAAATCCTCTTTGCCAGACTTCAGCTTCTCTTCTTGGCTGCCATGCAGTAGCCCTTAGCACTAAGCCCCATATTTTCCCAACACAATAACCACAAAGTGCCAACAAACATTCAAGAGTTGGAAAAAACATTAAGAAACATCTTCTAAACTTAAGTGCTTTCATTTGGAAAACTGTAATCTGTTAACGCATACCGACGACTGAAAGCGAAATATTTGAATTTCTACCTGAAGCCCTTAATGCCTCCACATCACCGATCCTACCTCCTACCTCTCCTTTCCATATCCACCCATCTGTGAGATGCTTTTATACATCTCCTGGACTATCTGTGCACACACACCCACACACTCACCTCTTTCCCTCCCACCCCTCCAGCTGCAGCCCCAGCCGGCTCCACACAAAGGCAGGCCAAATGTATGCTAATGAGAGCCAGGCCAATGGTGGAGCCGCACTCATTTTGAGAGGAAATGGCTTTCAATAATGGCGGCCCCCGGGGGGATTTTGCACAAAGTTCAGCTCCACTTTGAAAAATGCATTCAATTCACTGCTGTGTCTGCTCTCCCTTTTTCTCCTGTTTTTCCCCCTCACGATGAAAAAAAAGAAGAAGAAGAAGAAGAAGAAGAAGAGGGAGGAGGAGGAGGAAAGAAAAAATAAAGCACATTCCGGAATATATTTGTGCCCCCCTCCTCCTCTCGCCTTGGTATTTATGCTAGAGAGAGTCAGAGGATTCTTGGGGACCGAGGAGCCGCGATTTATCTTTACAGAAACATCAGAAACAAAAACACAAACATGTGAGTCTGAATATTGTTCAAACTCTATCTGGCACTTCTCCTCTGCCTTTTGTTGCTCTGGCTTTTTTTTCCTTTTGCTCTGTTGCTGATTCAAATGTCCCCAGAAGCGTGTTAACTGTAGCATATGCATTTCAAGTGGATCACATCCTATGGGTCTTGGGCCCAAAAATACTTCAAAGAGGAGATGAAGAAAGTTAAATAAGAGTGAGGGAAATTTCTCGAGGTAATGAACATTATTTGAACCTCACTTGTTGTGTTTGTGTCTAATTACGAAAGCCAGAGAATCTGATGGAGGCCACTTTAACATAAAGCATCTGTTATTATCATTTATATGCTCTAAAAACATTTTAGAGCAAGAGACCACTAAGGCGGTACAAATGATTATTTTCATCATCGGTTAATTAAGTTTTCCTTAATAAAAATGTCAGAAAATAGAAAATAATTACATAGTAAGATTTCCCAGACTTCATAAGATCTTTAAATTGCTTGATTTGCCTGACCAACATCTAAACCCACATACTCAATTTATAATGACTCAGCCCATCTGTGTAATTAAAAAAATGGCCAGTTTCCCTCTGTAGGTTCATCCCTTTGCGCAGTGCTGCAGCTATTTTCAGATCACTCCTCGGACAACTCATTCTGATCCAGGGACTTGTGTGTTTGTGACGTCTGCTGGGCCCCATCCACAGTGTCAAAACAATGGCCATTTATCTCGAATTTCACTGTAGGAAAGGGGCAACGTCAAAGTCAGGTCAGGTTGATGCAGAAATGGATGTTTGGGCTCGGAGAAAGTTTGAGGTTCATGATGAAATTGCACAAAAAGCAATCTAAAAATAGCAGCTGTGCTGGAAGGAGTCCAGATGTGCACAAGGGGGCGGTCTTGAGTGGGAGATTGGTCAAACTAAAATCAAATGTGGTTGCTGATTTGTTAAGGTCAGTGTTGGCATTTCACTCAAAAAAAAAAAAAAAAGAGAGAGTAAGGTATGACACATTTCTCCAGTATGTTCACTAATTACTCGCCAGAAAACGTAATGTGTTACAGTACTTGTTACTTTATTTTCGTGTTACTCTGTGAAAACAACCTGAAACCCATTGTCTCATAATTACCAGTTGACAATATAAACCTGAGGCCATATTACATCATCACAGTGACTACTGTAGAGCAGACAGAGATGGAGGCTATGAAGCTACAAGCGAGACTGCTCATCACTGCTTCTGTTACCTTGTGAAGTTCAGGCTCTGGCTGCTGGGCTGGGGTCAGCATGCACTCAGCTTTATCATCACTGAGCTAGCTTAGCGTTAGCATGCTGTCTCTGCTTGCGAACAGCTGAAGTTGTGCAAGCAATATTGCTGGAAGCAATTCCCTATTGCATCTCCACTTCTCTGGTGCCGGAGATCATTCCACCATTTTCCACATCCCGGCATATAAACTGATGCTTTCCCTGCCCGAGTATTATTTTGAACTTCCGAGTGACTCAGGAATGACTCAAGATCTCCCAGAATAGTTTTAGTCTATGATATCTATCCATCTATTTATCCACCTATGAGCTGAGAGTTAGACTTTTAACACTATCATGTGCTGCGAAACAGTAATTGTTGGAATATTTCATCCTTGGCTGGGACAGCGTTCACGCTTTCCCGATAAACTCACGTTCCCAATAAAGCATCTTCAAATTTCTAGTGTTGCCAAACAAGAAACTCCAAATCCAAGGAGATTCAAATCTACACATCAGAGATGCTGAAATGACTTAAAAGTTGTTTTACTTTTACTTGCCAACCTGACTGATGGATTATCACAGTGCAATAAAAGGGAAGCTTTGGTCTATCAAAGGTCATTCAAATCTCCTTCAACCTGCCTCCATTTGGGTTTGTCCCCCTAGTTACAGCTGGATAATCTCTCTATCCCTGCGCAGCTTGGTTATGTCCTTCTTTCTCCTTTGCTTTCTCTCTCTCAGATTCTCAGTGCGCCTCGTACCCCCAGAGCTGGTGCTGATGTCTGCGCTCCCTGGTGCCTGTCATATCAGGAGGGGCAATAACCCGTGAAATGACTGTTCTCTTTTTCTCACTCTCCTGCTCTCCATCCCGGTGTCCCCTCTTTTCCTCATTCTCCTCCTCTCGCTTTCCATGCGCAGTGCCACTCCACGCTCCACTTAGCTGCCGGGCCGCGAACATCACGAAAATGGCGTTTGCTCAGCATGAGCATACACACGCTTACACGCATAAGACAGTGAATATTCTGGCGTGGTTGGGCAAATGTATATGTGCTATATAGCTTGACAAGAGCACGGTTAAGCAAACAGGAGGAATGTGCAATTCCATTAAACCCACACTAGAGGTTATACATCCTGCATGGGAGCAAACCATCCTCCACGATTGTGTGTGTCTGTGGGAGAGACATCCTTCTGCCTGTGCCCTGCTCTCTGGAGAGCTGATCAGTCCTATTCCTGGGATGAGTAGACACTCCCAAGGCAAACACTCCAGATTTAATTATAAGCTCCAAAGAGGATTAGTCTGTGCTGCGCTCTGTGTGAGTGTGCGCTTGTGAGAGTGGGGGAGACACAAAGGGAGGGAGTGGCAAAAAGTTAGCCCTTCATTTCCTGCTCTGAAGAATAAAACAGGCACACACACACACACAGTTGTCTCACCTGGGCTGTGTGAGGTACTGTCGGTCTATTTCTTCATACTGGTGGTCAGGGCGAGAGTCGGCTCCTCTGGGTGCCATCTGTGAGGAAACACAGGACGAGCAATATAAGTAAACAAATCAAAATGGCCCAAACACCGAACCCACAACGCCCTCGATGGAAGTCACCTGAAAGAATAAATAAAGTTTTAGGCCTATTTAAGGAGCTAAACCCTGCAGTGCAGACCACACATGTCCTTAGGCTACATGTTTAACCTCAGTAATATTTCAGTAGTCCGGTGGTAATTTAACTCTGTTGATGTACATTAAGCATTCAAAGCACACGTGCTTTCGTGTGCAGCCTTAAGGTTTCAGGATAAACAAAAATTAGAGAGCGAGGAGTCGTGGAATGCCCCACATGTGGTAACATAAACACTCGCCTCCAAGTGGATGCTGTACCCCTTTGATAAATGTGCGTGTGCGTGTGTGTGTACAGTTCTTTCAAACATGCCAGCCACGTGTAAAGAAAAAAAGAAGAAGAAATTCAAAGTATGATTTGAAAAGACGGTTGATGTGTTTCTCATCAGAGAGGCCATCACCAGGAAGTGACCGAATGATTAAAGCCGTCCACATGCTTAGGCGGATAAATTGGCAAAGACAGTTTCCACATGGATTGGTACACAGCCCTGCATTTTCAGGTCAACTTTTCATCCTCACTGAAACACCGCAGCAGAAAAACAATCAGCTAAATTTCTTCCCCCCCTTTCTTTCTCCAAGTCTCTCCGTTGTTTTCCTGGATAACAGGTTATCGCCTGCTCTTTGTAATTACTTACAGAGGAAGGGAAATGTGAATAAATGTAGAAAACCCATGATGAATACAGATATTTCCATACAGGGCATGAGAGCCAATTAAAAAAAAAAAAAACATGCTATGTTCATTTTCTTATGTTCCTGACCACAATACAGACTTGCAGGTCACTGCACGGTGCACTCTGCTCCCAATATTAGATTTTTGTCCATCTGCAACGACTCTCGTAGATTTCTTTCTGAATGTGTGATCATGTAAAATGTGGCCTTTTATTATGTAGCTGTTTCAGTCCTTGCATGTTTCTTTTGGTTGAGGTCTCTCTGGAAAGAAAGACCTTGATCTCAATGAGGCTACATGTTTAACTAAAGGATATATTAATAATAATAATAATAATAATAATAATAATAAGGAGGTGTGCTAAGAAGCTCTTATTTTTTAATCATATTCACCATTTGTACTGGAAGCTGGAAATTGACTCGTGCTGGACAAAAGCATTTAAAAATGTAGCAGTGTCAGTTTTTGTACATGATATTGAAACACTGCTGGAGTACATGGAAGAAATCTGTTAGCGTGACATGTTGGGACTAAAAAGTAAGTAACAGGTTTGTAAAATTACAGAAAATGGCTCAGACTGTCCTGTAATAATTAAAATTTATGCTTTGGACTCACCATAAAAACATATATCTCAAGTATATCTGTATTTCTGTCATCTCATTGTTTATCTATTATTTATTTACTTTGGTATACTATTAATGAGGAGGTCTTTAATGGCAGGAAAAGGTCTAAAACTCATGAATATACAAGTTAAAAGTCTAAAATCTATGCCCCTCTGCCTAAGACATCAAGTGGGACAGATTGGAGTCTTTGGCGGGCTGATTCTAGCCCCCAGACCTTATGTTTGACACCCCTGATCCAAGACATTTTTGGATTTTATTAAGGATTTGTACAAATGAGGGGAATTTGAGATGCATCGGTGTTTTAGCACAGTGATTGCACCATAAACACCATCATCCAACTTAATTGGAGCTTAAGTCTAACGTTTACCATCAAATTTAGCGGCATACAAGTGCTCGTGCTCCAAGATCGCGACAATACAAATGGTTTTAAACAAGCCGCCCCTGAGGGCACGAGAGGAGGGAGGAGTGTGGAGGCAGAGACATGGGGAGAGCACACAATTTCAATTATCTGCATTCTGGACTCTCAGTTTTCCCATACAAACACAGGCTGTTTACCCAATCGACATTTCAATGGTCAAACGTTCCATCCACCACTGCAGCACAACACACACGCGCTAGAAAGCTGGTCAAACACACAAAAACAACCATATGTACAATAAGTGACATAAACAAGCTAATCGTGAATTTGACAGATGCTCACCCGGAAATCTGAAAAAGGCAAACAGTCGTACGTTTGATCCAGGCTATCAAAACGACGCAAGCCAGCAAACGTACACAGCATTTAAAACCACAGACACACTATGAAAAGAGTCCGCATGACTTCATGCAAGACCAGTCTATCGCTCTGTTTTGCATGCATGTATGAGTTCAAACTCATTCTGCATGTCAATGCTGCAGTGGCGCATTACCAGATATCATTAGCATGTCTCTGTAATGTAGAGAGCTCTAATGCCTCTGAATGGGAGCCAGGAAGTGAAGCACATCAGAGCTATGGCTAGGGCAAGGCTGCTACTTGACTCGCTGAAGTGGCTTTGTGCCTGTGTGTGTATATAGTATGCTAATATTGTGCTAGTCATGAGGGCTGTGTGCGTGTGTGTGTCTGTGTGCAGTTTTAATATAATGTCAGAAAGTGAACTCTCCATCTTTGGATGGCAGCGTGTGCGCGAGAGAAGGGGCCATTATGCAAAGAGATGCATAATAATGTGAGGTAAAGGGGGCATTAGCAGCAGCAAGAATCTGGGACTCAGGTGGAAGACCTTCTGTGTGTGTCTGTGTGTTGGACAAGCCGTAATACATCTTCTGACTGTGAACAGACAAAAAAAGGGGGAAGAGGAGGAGGGGAAGTAAGAGAATGATGAGGAGAGGAGGAAATGTGTGTTTAGATAAAATGAGTGAAATTCTTTGTCCATTGATTGTATTAACATAATAGCCTGCAGCCAAAGGTCTGGATGATCCCTTTATTAACTCACAAACACACACACACAAACACACACACACACACACGCAAACACACCAAACACACATTATGAATGCCTGTCATATGGATGCTTTTCAGACGGAAGCCCATTTCCCCCTAAATTAGACAGCCGGCTTTAGTGCCAGATGATGTGCCTTGAAATACTGCTGCGGTGTACACAGACACATACATGCAAGTAAACAAACACACGAAACAAGTCTCGGTCTCACCATGGCAACTGGTAAAACAGCAATATGAAATTCATCTCGGTTAAGAGGGGAAATGCAGCAGTCAGACTTCTGAGGAGGCGGTCAGTGAGCAAAAGAACTTCAGAAAGGTGGAGAGGGATCAAATGCACTTTTCCTCAAGCATCATGGTGATGAACCTGACGGCTTCATATAAAACACTGTGTGTATGTACAGCATGGCTGCTGCTGTGCCTGTGCAGCTATCACTGCCAAAGTTAATGTCATGTGCAGGCGGTAGCTGAAAGAAAGCCAGATTCTGCACATGCACACCAATGACAGGGAGTAGTGCCATATGGTGAAACTAAAGGGGGACCTAATAACGCTTTACCTTATTTTCTGTCATATTTACACTGTTAGTGCAACAGTGGGTGCTCAGATTAAAAATCAGAAGTAACTGCCCACACAGAAGCTCCACCCACCTGCAGTTTAAACCTTCTGAGGGGCAGCCAATCAGAGGAAAGCTCTTATAACCCAGGTGATGAAGTATGAGGCCCAGAAGAAGGGAGATTAGTTTTAACCATGAATCATGCAAAGCTACTGTAATGAAGACCATGGAAAAAAACATGAAGGTAGCAAATGAGCATAACCTGCCCCCCTTTTAATCTTGCTTGCACTTCCTCTGTGTTCATTTGCATTTATTTGTGTGTAGTTTGCACTAAAACCTTACAATAAGAATATCCAGAGACTGCTTTTTATACTCTCTCATCGTGGGAAAGCAAACGAGCTTAAACATAACAGAGGATATAAAGTCTATAATTGTGTCGAGTCATCGCACGTGCCGCAGTTCGCCAGTTGACAAACGCTCGCAATGACAGAATGGTTGGCACGTGCGCGAGTGTGAATGAGCAGAATGCCACTTTTCCATTTTTCCAAATTAGAAAGCTTTGCCTTGACAGTGCCAGATGATACGCATTGAAAAACACACACCACTCAGCTCTAGCAGCGCAGCTGTCGCATTCATCAGAAAGCATTGCCAGAGCTCAGGAAATGAATTTCTTGAAGCACTTTTGGCTGTGCTGGAAATTTGTGATGTTCATATATACAATAAGCCTCAAATGAGAGTCCAAGTGCTTTGACACAATGCCTGAGCAGCGCTTTCATTCTCTGACTGAGATGCTAAGATTCGCCTTTTCCAAGACGCTTTACTCCGCCGTCTCTTTTCAAACTGCATAATTAGCCTCCTGTATTGCCATCCATCCATGCTTTTCTTCCTCCCTCCATCCATCTCGGATGCTAATTAAGCATGTGTCTCAGTAGGAGCCTGTGCCTGGCACCCCATGCCCACCTCCTGTTGGCAACATCACCCCGCGAGCCCTGCATCCGACTGGCACGATGAGGCGGAACCCACCCGATATCCATCCTCTCTCTCCCCCCACCCTCCCTAAAAATCACTGTGATGAGATTTTGCTGACTCCCCCGTGGGAGGAGATAGAATAGATAAGAGGGAGAAAAAAACAGAACAGGGGAAAGAAGCTGTAAATATGAGGCACATGTAGAAGAGAACACCAAACAAAGCAGGAACCTGTGAGCCAAAGAGTATCTAACTACTGCTGCCACTAGTTGCTGACAGCTAGAGTTTTAAACATAAAGATATCTATCTATAGATATCTCTATCTATCTATAGATATCTATATATCTATCTATCTCTATCTATCTATATCTATATATATCTATATCTCTATCTATATCTATCTATCTATATATCTATATATCTATATCTATATCTATATATCTCTATCTATCTATCTATATATATCTATCTATATATATAGATAGATATATATAGATATAGATATATATATCTATATCTCTATCTATATCTATCTATCTATATATCTATATATCTATATATATCTATATATATATTCAAAAACACACATGCAAAAACAAGTTTGATCCAAACATGGCTTTAAAATGTTAATGACTACAGAGCCAAATCTGACACTGTACGTTCTCTTTGAGTGGGTGCTTTCTCACCTGAAAGCTTTGAAAAGCACTTCTTGAGGTGAACAAATCTTTAAATTTCAACCACGCTTTTTAAATGTAGACAAGCACAACAGCTGTGCGCTTTTTTAAAGCTCTAATCCTATTTAGGGTTGAGTGACGGTAAAGTTAAGACGACTTCTTTGCCGTTGGCTTTAACGTTCTTAGGGATAAGTTGTTTCTAACGTCGGCATGAGTGGATTGCTTGATATACTCTAGGTATCATCGTTAATCTGCGAGAGCATCCTCCTCTTATTTTGCAGTTTTTTTTAAAGATAGAGCAACATTTTACCGCTTCTTTATTTAGCTGCGATGTGCATCCACATCGAGGGTCCTCAAATTTGGCTGTGGAAGTCTTTGCATAATCATATAGCTCGACTAAGGCAAGATAAGAGGAACAATAGTAGTAGTTTGAGTATTAACACTCATGTTAACCACTGATAACCATGTCAGGTCCAAAGCAGTGATTTTTCTATTTTTCATTCTCGTGTGTGTTTTTCCTTTATTTTGCAAAGCCACTGGGCTGAGCATCTTCTTCTAAAAGAAAGTTTTTTTTTTCCAGGCAAAATTCTTGGATTTGCAGTGTTCTTGTGAGGCAGTTTGTTGGCATAGTTACCAGCTAATAACCAGCTCATGCTCGAAAAGGTCGAAGCACCTCTTTCATGCTAAGCCGAATCGAGCCCGTCGGCACACAAGATTATGTCGAATTAGGAGGGCTCTGTGTGTGCGGATCACAAACAGGAGGCTCACTTGCCCCCCAGTGTACACTAAACACTCCCACACCTGGACCCTGCTCACACAGAGCTCGTTAGCAGCAGATGGTACACACACACATACACACACACGGGGACCAAAGGTTACACACATTCAGACTGGAATGCAGTCTAGTTTGGTAATAGGCCAATCTGCTGGTAATTGTCATCATTGTTAGTGTTTGTGCAGGCCTCAGCTTCTGACCTTCCAATGGCTCTTTACATTTCCTTACAGTTGAGTTCAGGCTCTGACTAGACGAGTGTGCTAGAGGTCCATGTAAGGATGAAACAAACCGGGCCAACAGATATTTTGTCTCATTAGCTACAGAGTGTTCAGAGCGGTGCTGGTGACTCGTATGTTTTGCAGCAGCCGCACGCAAAGCTAATTTATCTGTCCAAATACATTTTCTCCGGTTTAAACTTTCAAACTGTTTACATGAACTCCAAATAGACTCAATGTTTTACATGCATCAGAGAAGTGAGAGAGGAAGCATACTCAACACAACATTGTGCACATCGCTGTGAAAACCAGTGACGCTACTGGCTAAAAGTGGACAAACACAGAGAGAGAGTGAGAGAGGATTTGATTTGTTTAAGCTGCCATCAGCCAAGAATGATGACACAGCATTCAAAGTAGGCTTGTCTTTTAAAGTTAAAGCATCTGTGCAAAGCAGCTGGATTTTTTGATGAATTATTGGTTCCAAATATGAGATTTTAAACACGGCCGGGCGATGGTGTTCACAGATGCGGCTGTTTCCATGTTTTGCTAGTCAGTTTGACCGCACATACACATTGGTGCTTGCATCTTTCTCTTTAACACTGTTGAGCCTTTCTGTGGGTAATAAAGAGACTGAGGCTGGGATTTTACCCTCCTGCTGATGCACATATAGACAGCTGCAGACATCAGAGGTGAGTAGCTGTTCTTATTATACTTTTTTTTTTCTTCCCCTCCAAGTCCACCTGGAGGACTAATGCATAGTTGGTGCATTGTAATGTAGTGTCTGCATGGACCTCGGAGGGCAATGAGGATGTCTGCAGAGGGCCTCGTGTTCATCCCCTGATAATGATACTTCTATCATAGCGTACTCACAGAGATTTAAAACAAAGAGATAGAGAGATGGCACAGTAGAGACTGCAGAGTTCAGCAGGTACTCCTCAAACTAAAAGAACTGAAAATATACCTAAGTGCTGCTTTATTTATGCCCCATAATGTATGTACACTTTTATGTCAGCTCGGTGTCAGAGTACCTGCTGCTTGCTGCTCTCAGGCACACAGCACAGCAGCAAAACAGCAGTGGAGACCTGTCATGATGGTGGGCTAATGGTTGTTGCTGTATTATTCATTTATATATTTTTAGTCCTCATGTATAAAATCTTTCTGGTTGCAACTGGTCTCCAAACAATCACTATGAAACTAGCAAAAGTTAGCAAATACTTGCTAGTCTAATTTAAAAATGCAGAGTTTGCCAACACGCTGAGTCAGCCTCCCCAGATCAATGCAACTCATCTATGACACGTCTGTTTGCAACACAGATTCAACTTCTTTGGTGGTGTATTGGGGTTACAGTCCTATACGGTGTCACTCTACAGGTGAACTGCTGTCCTGTAGCGAGTACAGCACTATCCCTAAATTTCTGTTTCAAATCTAAGAAGTCCTTATTGGACTCTGAATGCGAGTAGTTAATGCGAATTTCTGCGTATGCAGACAGGAACAGCTTTCTGATTTTTGAAGATTCATAACAATTCATCATTAACGTAGCCCCAGTCAATTTAAAACTGATAGCAGACTAATTTATTGATGTTTTAATGCTGTCTTGATGCAAAAAAGTCACTCTGAAGAAGACCTAGTCTGTCTTTGAAGCTCAAAGGCAATGAGATTACAACAAATTTGGCTGTGCAACAGCCTTCAACCACTGCTTTCCCCTTGTGTGACTGTAGCATTAACAATATATTCAGATGTTTTGCTAAACCAAATCAGTAAGTTCCAGTTCCAGTAACCTCTGGAAAGGAGCCTTTGACTTTAGAATGGGAACTTACATGTTGGTGTGCTTTGCTGTCGCACCTATCTTCATTCAACATGGATCCTAAACCTGTTCCATGTGTGTTAGTGTGTGTGGCTATGGCAGTGGCCATGGGGTGTTGTTTATTTACTGGGGCCGTGTCCCTGTTCCTGTCTTCCTCTGCGGTTCTGTTAGCCTCCCACTGTTCACTGAAATAACATCCAAATACCCCTGCAAGTGTGTATGTGTATGTGTGTGTGCAGATGGTTTGTGTCCCCTCTTTCCAGGCTATGACGCCTCCAAAAGGCATGTCTTCATGTGTGTAAGAAACAGATTTTTCCCCCTGTGATGTAACCAGAGAGTGCGCACAAGTCTAGAAACAGCCTTAAAGTTCAAACCAGGTTTTTTTTAAAAAAAAACAAAAAACCAAAAACAGCAGCATGACTCTGCCAGTTCCCCGTCCAGCTGTGCTGAGTCATGCGTTTGTGCTCTGAGAAGGCATCATCTCCACAGCACGCGTTAAACAGTCCTCTGTTGTTTTCTCCTTCCGGTCACAGATTTTTAGATGTGGGGGTTGACGCCACCGCCGGCGACGGAGTCTTTGATGATTGCATCCAGCTACTCATGCTCTCCAATGGCCTGCTGAAAATGTCGTGAGGTTGATCTGTTTGACCTTCAGATGCTTTGATGCAAGCCCTGCCAACTTCAGGACCTTTAAAGAAGAGGATTACTGCAGTGGTTTGAAGGGGTCAGTTTAAAAAAAACAAAACCCAAAAACTCGTTTATCCTGATGTATCTCTAGGTGCATTTTTCTTTCTTATATGTTGTCCAGGCTTTTCCAGATTTTTTTTAGTTCCAAAAACAATTAATGGGATTGGAAAAATCCACAGAAGAGTGTTTCCCCCTCCCCCCCCCCAAAAAACATTGCTCCTTGTATGATTGAGCTTTAGCAGAAGCTACCTAGAAGCCAACTCCCTCTAACTCTCTCTGGAAATTTAGCAAAGAAGCAATTTCCTCTGCAGAGTGCAGTACTTGCAGATGTTTGCCAGCACTGCATCCTCTTGGCCCATGATGTCCCTTTCGCCTCCCAGCTCACTGCTGGCAGCAATTTTCTTTGTGAAGTACAGACAATGCACAAAACCCCAGATTTTTGGGTGGAAGGGGAGTGATGAAGTGGCCTGTTTAGTGTTCCAGCCACTTGATTTAAAAGTCAATTAGGAAGACACTCAGAGCCTTAAGTGATGAAATAAATCACGCTTATCCTTTTAGATTCCTCTATAGAAATATGACTTTATGAACAACAAGTGCCTGCATCTAATGCCTCCTTTTTTAGAGGTAAAAGCTTGAAATATAAAAAGAAAAAAAAAACTGTAAGAACTTGACATTACCTTGAAAATGCAGGTGCTACAACAAAAATGCCCATTGTGCACATTGGCACCTTTGAGAGGAATGGTGTCATGATTTAAAACGACGGCGGAAATGTGACCTCAGCGGAGACAACACAAACACGTAGCTGACCCTGTCGAAACTCCATCTTCTTAAATCTAAACATAGCGCGGTGAAGTGCTTTGAAGTGAGAGTGGGCACGAGCACTGAGGAGAACGGGAGATTTTTATCAGCTCGCAGACAGATCACACTCTGCAGTTTGCCCGTAGGCCACAGACGAGCTGTGGGGATAAAGACAGACACCAAATAAGTCCCTGTAGGCCTTTGCTGGCCCAGATGGAGAAGCGGGAGAGAGGGAGGGGGAAAAAAGAAAAGAAAAAAAAATCACCCGGTTGCTGTGCAGCATTGGAATGAAGTGACTTAAAACAAAAAAAGAAGCGAGAGGGAAACGTGGAGCCTCAGGGATGAGCTGGAGAGACAAGGACAGAGGAGGAGGAGTCCGTGGATGGAATCACTCATTGTGACTTTGTAGGGAGAAAAGCGGGAGAAAGGTGTTATACGTGTGTGTGAGAATTCTTGATAGCAGCGGGTAGAAACATAATGCTGGAACGAGCTGTTCAACTCTTGTCTTTGTCTCCCAGGAGTGTGAACAGAAGTTCAGCCGGTGCTCGAGTCTGAGTCGGTGCGCTTCGGAGATGCTGGAACAGGGAGTGCTCATATGTGTACCAATCAAGCAATGGCCAAGAAAGCAGACGATGTCAAACAATACACAACACCCGCTGACCTGCTCAGACTGTGAAATTTCAGAAAGAGCACCGAATGAGCATGCCGATTCTGCGAGGCCTAATGGGAATTTGGATAAACCAGAGCAAAGAAAAAGAGTTTTCCAACTTTTTTTTCCCATAATTATACAGGGTATGAGATATTACATAACCCACTCATTTAACTTGGATTAAGACCTAAAGGTAAGCCCTAATACAAACACAGGCATGGACATTTGGAGGGACAGAGAGGTGACGGCTAGGCTGCAAAGTGTTTGCTCGGCTTGGTGCCTTAAGAGGCATTTTTATTGCAATCATTGCATAATAACTATGATTTGCTGCAGTTAATTTCACAGGAAAAATTTTATTTTTCATCTGCATGCTACCATTTAACTGTGTGTCTGTGCATTGAACCCATATCTACTGATGCACCTTGCTAACCAATCTAGCTAGTGTTAGCTGTTGGACATCCTTTTTCCTGCTTGAAGCTTTAAGGTGGTGGTCCACAAACCAGAGTGTGATATAACATTGGCAGCATTCATCTTTTACATGCAGATTATGGGATGGAGAGATAATTGCTCCACAGTAGTCTTTTTCCCCCCCTTTGCTTTTGCAAGGGGATCACAATGGAAAATCAACAGCCTTTTTCAAGCTGATGTACTCTGTCAAAAAGCTAACATGCTAACATTTTGCAAGTACGTACTGTCCTCCCCTAATGTCCCCGTGACCTTCTGGGGGCTGGTAAAGATTACTTTTAACTGGAAACAGTTCAATTTTACTTGTTTGCAGAATATTCATGAATCACAATTTCCCGATAATTCCTTGTTCTGGAAGAGCTCATGGTATAAGTGCAACCGGCAATTACATTTGCATTGCAAACCAGTGAATTATCTCACCTCAGTGGAAAGGAATAAAACGATCTGACAAGGCTGAAAGCTGGACTAAATGGCTTGTAAGAAGGGGCAATCTCTGCAGCACATCCTTCCCTTTATAATTATCACATCAAGCCCTGCATTAACAAAGAACAGTCTCCTGTAAGCCCCGCCTCCCGACTCATTTCTCCTCTGTCATTTCATCCTGTTCGGTCTGTTTTCCAGTAGCTGGGCACAGTAGCTTGTTCGATGTTATTCTGGGCTGCGTGATCCAAACACTAACTTGTGGTGGGGCCTGTGTAATTTTATGAGCCAGAATAGCAGCCTGGTCCACAGTTAGAGTTAGGGACCAACGGGCACTCTTTAATCAGCGCAGGGCTCAACTGTTGTACAGGATAAGACGGGCGTGTGTGTGTATAACAGAAAATCTAGAGTGTGTTTTACGTTTAAGGGTGCGAGAGTGATCTCAGAGGGGGTTAAAAGGAAACCAGGATGAGGAGACTGCATGTCTTGTAATTACTGAATTATGGGATTCTCCTCAAAAAGTTTTGTGTGTTCGCTGCCAGCCTGGATTTGGCTGCAGCCTCCTGCAGTGAAATGAACTCTGAAAACAGCTTCAGTCTGGCCAAAGCTGAGGTTTGCAGCCCTTTGATGATGATTGTGAGTGTGTGTGTGTGTGTGCCTGCTTATGCGTGTCTAGACTTGTTTCTTTTGCATGGTTGATTGTGAGCTGTGTGGGTTTTATGTGTTTGTGGCATGTTACCTCTTAAAAGTCGGTAATAAAATGTGACTGAGCGGGTGTTCATACATATGTGCATGTTGGCTTCTGTGCAGTTTATGCATTTGTTTCCTGAGTAATTATTGTGCAGTGCACTGTGATTAAATGTGTACACGTTCAGGAGGTTTATGCTCGGGATGGACCGATCTGACTGCACACTGAGATTTTGCCTTCAAGTATCCACCAGTACTGTGTACTGATCTGATTCTTGTGTTAAGCTAATATGCTGCACTGCTTACTCTGAAGAATCATTAATTTCTTTGGCGTCACCGACAGGGGAAGGGAGTGTTCTGATGTGTAGTAGACACTTTTCAGGCTCTCCAGGTGCCAGCTAGCATGTTAAATGTTAAAATGTAAGAAGTGTCACTTATCTGGAAGTGTTGAACAGACCACAAGCTTTCTAGAGCAGTGTCCATTTAACAGATGAGACCGAAGTGGACATGTCTGGCTGTGATATCAGCATAAACACCTCACAGAAACTGTCGAGCATGGAGGTGGAGGGGTGATGATTTGGGTGCGTTTTGTAGCCAAACACTGCAGCAAATCTGCAACAGAATGGTTGAAAAAAGGAACGAATCCCAAAGCCCAGAGCTCAGCTTGATTGAAAGCATAAAAAAATCCGTATTTAAACAATTGCCTGGATGCGGTGGGGCCACAATTCCTCAATATGATGGGAGATACTGGTGAATTCACACAGAACATGATGAATCCATGTTATTACTGGTAACAGTGGTTCTACAAGCTGTTAGCTTAGCTTTTGCTGAATAAATACCGATGAGTTGTAATATGCCGTGTGTTGTTGGTCATTCAGGTTGTATTTATTTACCTAATTTTAAACCTGGGAGGGACCACATCATTCTTTTATTGCGTCCAGACTTCTTCTCCGTTTCCTCATTTTCACAGTGCAGGTGCAGGAACAGCACAAACTCACACACACATGCGCACACGCACAGGGCATATGCTAACCTGATTAACACTAACATTAGTCTAACATTAGTGCAGCCTCCTTCCGAGAAACACCCCCGGACCAGCTGCTCGCGCTCTCACTTGCTCACCTTCTCCAACATGCACAAACTAGCATCTCAGCCTCGTTCACCCTCTCTTTTCTTTACAAACCGACATTTTTAATATTTTACCTGAAATGTTTCTAATTAACTGACCAGTACAGAGCCGAGCAAGAAGGAGAGGCAGAGAGACTGCACGCATGGGATGAAAACAAAGCTTTGACAACCACACTGCCTCGTGCATTACACAACCGCTCCCTTGTTCTGCTGAGCAAGGAGACTTCATTCCTAGCCTTCTATTAAAGTCCAGCTTTAAAAAAAGGGATGTGAAAATGAGGTTTATATATATATGTGTGTGTATTATTATTACTGAGAGGAAGAAAAGCCTCTGGACCTCTGAGTGGGCGGCTGTTGTGCGTGTTCGACTGACAGCTGAGACAGCAGGGGGGCAAAGACACATTATACTTTAGGTTACAAGCCAAGGAAATACAACAATTTGTCAGCAGCGTTATAGAAGACAGGACTTTAACCAGTGATTTATAAGCCTGGCGGCCAAAAAAAGCCTGAATTGACCCCCGTTGAGCTTAGACATCAGGAAATTAGTTTTTTTTCTTAACACAAAGACTAGAGCAGTTAAACTGCAAGCCTGGAAAGGTTGGCAACAACCAGATATAAAGGTTAAAAGTGATACTTTCAGCTGATGCTTAACTGATGTCAGTCGATCTATGTTCACTAATTATAGTAAGCTACATTATGCCTTGCTGTATATGTGCAACGTTAATGGTTTGTTGCTCTCATAGAAAACTGTGGTCGGAATTCCAGGACGATCCCTATTAAAACTCCAAACTGACTGTTCCTGGTTCACTTTTCCACTCAAGAGCCTTTTCTTTGTTTTGTTTTTTAAAATAAGGATCATTTTGAATAAGCAGTTGGTGAGAAAATGCTCACACAAGAGGTTTTTTTAATCTAAATTAATTTTGTGGGTTTTTTCTGGGTTGTTGGTCGGCTGGAGGCCAGCGCCACCATCAGCCTGACAGAAGGACCGTGTTTACCGCTTTATTCCAAATGAAATGTTTTGATTGGCCATAAGCCAAAATGTATATGCTCTCTGTCATTTATTTTTATTTCTTCCCTTTACGCAGTGATTTTCCTCTCAGAAGGAGAACATGACAAATCATTTCCAAAACAAATCCGTGTGCTGTGGCAGGAAAACGCACTGAAATATGAATTTAGAGGAACTTCCGAGCATTAATGCATCCCTAATGGAAAATTTAGAGATGGAGTAAAGATAAAGCTCAAGGACACTACAGCAGGGCGGATGCTTGTTTAAATCTCTAACAACTAAGACCGCGCAGGCTACACTTTACACTGTCAAACCATCGTTTCTTCATTCTCCTCTTTAGCTCAAATTCTTTAGTCTTTTATGTCAATGCCTCCATGTGTCTGTCAGTTCCTCTATCCCATCTGTCTCCTCGTCGTGCCAATCCAGCTCCTCCTATTAGATGTCCTATTTTTCATCCTTCCCATTTTCCCCCTAAGGAGCTTCTTTAAGCCTCTGACTCTGCTCTGCAGCTTTGTCATGTTCTTAGTTTTAGTTCCTTTTTGTTTTTCATAAAAATAAAAAAGTTCTCTCTTGCGCCGTCACTTCCCTGCTACCACTCTCCTCCTCTCACATCCTCTCCCTCATTCATTTGCTCCCTCGGGCCTCCTTCCCCCTTGTGTGTTTAGAAGCAGGTTTCTGCAGGCCTTCATCACAGCGTCTCCAGCAGCAGGCGAACAGCGGGACGAGTGAGAGAGCGGGCCAGAGTTGTTCATAGCACAGGGTGTGCGGTAAGAGCGTGCGCTTGTCAGGTGAAAGCTGTGATGGACAGTCAGTGAGGCACAGTGGGAGCCTCCAGTAAATAAACTACACATCAGCCCACAGATACAGAACCTGCAGATACAGTTGCAAGTCTGTTAACGCAACACTTTGACAACTGCCATTGACTTTATTTCTTAGAACGAGGTGCTTCCCCCCCCCTAAAAGTAAGCTTTTAGATCATCTCACTGGTGAAGATCATTAGGACTATGAGCACAAAAACCACTGGGGGCTTGTGCCTGTGGGCATGAAGAGGCCCTCGCACATCACCAGCGCCTGAATGCGTGTGCGCACACGTCCACGAACGAGTGTGTGCGCGTGCAAGTGTGTGTGTACGCCATCTATCACCGTGACAGGCTGGTGCGTGTTTACTTAATGATGTGGGGGTTTATTTATGAAGTGATGGCCGACGTGTGGGAGGGAGAGGGAAAAGTGAGAGAGGGGGAGAGATTGAGACAGCCTGAGGATGTGACATTAAAATATCATCAAGGTGATGGATGTCCGTGCACACAACATTAGAGAGAAGTACAAAAACAAAAAAAAGAAAAAAAGCAGCTGCGCAATGGATGACAAGTCGTATCTGGACTTGTGCGAGCGTTTTTCCGTGTGTGTTTCATAATGACTCCGAGTGTGTAGTCGCGAGTGTGGTTTTTGGGGACTTCTGTGTTCATTAAGGTGTCACATGTGCTGCCGCTGTTGTTTATGATTCACAGGGTAACGAGTTGAAGATAAGATGCACGAGTTCCTGCGTACGTGTATGGGTGTGTGCGCCTCCTGTATGTGTGCCCGTGTGTCTTTGTTAGACTGGGCAAACAGGATTCTGGCACGCTGCGTTACCATTCATTTTGGCATGGTCACATACACTATAATGTACATTTCCATTATAATAAACCTGACAGAGAGAAAAAAGACACTCTGAGTGCTCGAACATTCAATCCTATGAGGTGAATAAGCGGTCTGGGTCAGTGCACCAGCTGTAGACTTTGTAGGACATCCAAAAAGAACCACTAGGGGGCAAACAAATAGGCCAAAAGGGAGAACGAGTGAGGACAAAAAGAGAGAACTAGACATGGACTGGCTTTTGTACTCAAAGTGCTTTAGACTACAAACCACTTTTCCATTCACTTAAACACTGGAGCCACCAAGCGTCTCATATTTTATCATCTGGCATTTTAAAAGTTTCCTGTAAAATGTTTTTAAATAAACCCCCATCATCTCATGTTTCATGATTTTTGTCAAAAAAGGTTTTTCCATCATGGTGTGAATTATGGCGTGTGTGCAGAGGATGTGCGCACATTTAGATATGACGAAAACCGGGCGTGTTGCTGGCTGTGTGGAACAGACGGACAACCATAGCTGAGCTAATCAGAGAGTCCAGAGTGTGGAGAACTAATCCGAGCAAATCTAGAGCTGACCGATGCACTTTCACTGTTCTACTTTTATAACAATGAATTTCTTAAAATGAGTTTCTCATTTTGATGTAGCCAACTGTGCGGGTACATTTATAATGTCGGCAACGAGCTGCTCAAACTGTTACACAGTGAGCGCTCTGTTTTTATACCCTCTTGTCATACCAGTTATCCAGCATTCATTTTTAACTAATTTAATAATGTTCTTCTTCTTCCATAAGTTTTTCAGTATTCAGACGTGCTTGTGACTGTGTTGCTTGTTTATTAGCGACATGTACGACATATTTTAAATTGGAATCATCTGTAAAACCAATAAAACCCCTAAAACTGAAGATACTGAAACCAAATGCTGTGAGGTGACAGTCCTCAACAATGCATGGCAATGTCGAGCAAGAAAGAACGAGAGCAAACGAGAAGGAAACAAGAAAGGAAATTAGAGGATAATCAAAGTAAAATGACCAAAATACAAGTGCAACAACCACGTCATTTACCTCCACCCTAAAACAATCGAAGAAAAAAGATCCAATCAGACAAAAAGAGTGTTGAAACCAACCCAAACACACCCGAGGATCCGATCCAACATTAGGCCGCTTAAACTGAGTTGTTACACAAGCTGAAGTAGGACTTTCACAGTCTCGTGCTAGAAAGCTCAAGCCTCACCACATCACAAAACTGAATGTCACACAACACAGTCAGAGCTTTACGCCAAAATCCACTTGAATATTAGATCATTAGATTATGATGTCATCAGTGGTGTCGTAGCAACAAGCGGAGTCAACAAATTTATAAGCCCATGTGCAGCGCGGCGAGTTAAGCTGATATATCATTGCCTTTATCGAACTATAATAAACAACCATGTCAAGAGAAGTCTCTGCAACAGCTGACTGATCTTACAGAACAAAGAAGTCTAAAAAAAAGAAACTTCTCGTGTACTTTTGTGGCTTAATTGGCCATCAAGACATTAAAGGGAGCCTATCATTAGCATACGGAGAAAACAGAGAGAGTGGGGACAGTGTGATTGGCATAATTACAAGTGTGACCTATCCACAGACAGGGAACATGGAGGACGGGTCAAATTAGAGACAGATAGACAGACAGGAACACAGAGGAAGCAGGGTTAGAGGAAAGAAATGAGAAAGCGACACGAAGCCCTTTTTGAAGACCAGATTTAACCGCATGGGCGTGCTCACATATACACACAAAGGCAGTGACACAGACCCGCGCGATGAACTCCACCTCTAAACCGTGCACGCTGGGAAAAACTAAAATAAACAAAGACACGAATAGATATTGTAACCATAGTCTTTGATTCCTGCTTTTGTTTATGTCCGTTTAGGTTAGTGTGGTACCCAGACACACTCACACAGACACACTTATCTTCTCTTTCTAACACACACACACAGCTGACAGAAGGAGATGTGTGCTCCTGGCCTTGTGCGGAGAGCTCGGAAAGCCTTTTTAACCATTCAAGGCTGCAGAAAAGGGCCGAGTATAAAAGAGCAGCGTGGCGTGGTAGAAGTGGTGGCAACTAAAAGGCTGATAAAACAAGGCCGTTGTAAGCGAGTGAGTGCCACGCTCAAGCGCTCTGTATTTATGCTCGCCCCATACCATCGAGAGAGAAAGTAAGGTAAGAAGGTGAATGTGCAGCAATATCCTGAAGGGGGAGGGGTGGGGGTTTTGAGATAGCATGGAACTGCAATATTGTGCGTGGCAATAATGTATCAACACAGGGACACCAAATATTGATATTTTATTATTAATTATTTAGTTATTATTCCGGGAACTGAGCAGACTCATCATCTCAACCAAAAAACTACCCAACGCTGGACGCGGTTAGCTTGACAAAGCTTACGCCTAATTCAGAGCAAGCTAACGGCTCAGTCACACGACTAATGATAGGACAGCGAGCTCCCTACAGCTACTGAAATAAACAAAGAAATAAAACTAAACTGGTGGCTGGACGGTGATTGTAATTTTTTTCATGTTCTGTGAACAATCGCAACTGGTGGTGACTGAATGGCTGCCCAGACTTTCAGGGTGTTGCACACTTTTGACCACAAGGTGATTGCACAGGTTGCAACCTTTCTGCAAACAGTTGCAGCCTGACTTGGAATGACTGCCATCACTCTCAGAGACGTTGTCCAAAGTTTGAAAATAATTGCAGTCAAATTTATAAATACAGACTTTGTCAATGAGAACAACTCGAGAGAACTCGACTCAGCTGGCTTTAGTAATATTACTATAGAACCGGACGGTGCTGAGTGCAAATGTAATAGCTGACATGGTATTGTGAGATGTCTGGTGATTCCCACTTCATATATCCCGATGATCACATGACATAAGCACTGCTGATCAACTTTTTTCAGCTCCCGAAAGTGAACAACACAAACACAACAGGGCTTAATTATGTCTTACACTTGTCTCATGCTGGTATTTTAAAGTGGAGGATAATTCTTTTATTGTTTTCTCAAAACAGTGAATTTAGATTTAGATTTAAAATAAAAGAGATTTGTACAAAATGAAACTTAAAGCGGTTACTGAGGTGTTCTCTGGAGTAGATTAAATCAAGTCCTATAAACTAATGGGAATACATTATTGTCTTTACTCGATAATTTAGTCTACTTTGGATAATCTTACATCTCTAACAGAACATTTCCATTGGCCAAACACACCGTCTCTGTGATTGTACTGAAGTTTGGTTAATTATTAAACCAAAGAGTATTATGTTAAGTTTTTCACCTTTACTGGATACTGAATTATATTACAGATTGGACGAGCGATGCAGGGGAAGAGCAGTGACTGAAGCAGAAACCCGCTCCTCTGGGAGAGGTACCTGTTTGACATGCGCTCTAACCACTCAGCCATCAAACATAACCTGTGTGCCACAAAAAGAAAAGGAGGAAAATCAGAGAGCAGAAGTTTCATGAGCAAACAGAAGCAACTTCAGTGCAAAGGAGAGGTTAAAGCAGAGTGCAGGAAATCTGTGCAAACAGCCGTACGTCTGAGTGCGAGGAAAGGGGTTTCTGATAGATCTGAACTTGAAAGAAAGAAATATAAGAACTAAGCACTCAAGCAATATACTCCATAAAAGCTTAATCGATGTCTGTGAATGTAGTTATATATCATCATGTTATGAATCAAAATATCCTGCCAATATCTTCTTTTATGTTCTCACTAGAATTTCCTTGATGTTTTCCTGTGTCTATTCGCACTACGTGTGTGTGTGTGTGTGTGTGCTGGTAAGTGCAGTGTTTCATTATCAGTCTCCTCAGGGGAGAAAGCCACTGCTGGTTTCTGCTGTGGACACCGCTGTCTTCTTTTTGGGTAAAAAAAACAACAAACTGATCAGAGGTTGCACCTCATGCTTGCTGCGCTTTAATTGCATCAGAGTTTGGGTACCGACTGAGTCACGGTGATCCGAGGCAGAAACACATGCTGCATAGGGATGCGTAATGAGTGACAAAGCCCCTCGGGCCTCAGAGACAGCTACTGTGGCGTGTGTCTGAGAGTGCCTAATGAAGACTGGTTCACGGGGCTTCATTGCTCAATAGACACAGACTACAACAAGTGAGGACGTGAACGCGGCGGGAGGCCGGTTGTATCAGACGATTTTGTTGCGGCGATGCGGTCAGTAAATCCATATTTCCCAGATGCCTCTGCTTCTCTCCTCGCGTTACCTAGTGAAAGCCAAATCTCGCTCAGTGGAAATGCCGTGGCGAGATTCGGCGATTCTGATTTGGATCAAAGTGTGATTTTCTGCATCTTTGGGCTCGCTATTAAAAAAATCCCTTTTTAAAATGCTTGATAAATGGCTATTGATTTCCATGGCGAGTATGCCGAGTTTGGGAGTGTACAGAGGTAAATGAAATGATTCCTCAGGCCGGATCAATACAGGTTCAGGGACATTTAGCAGTGCAGTCTGGTTGGGAGAGGCAACAATCAGGGATTTCAGGCCTTTGTAGAAAAGAAAAGGGGGGGGTGAGGGGTGGAGAGAAGGAAAAGCAATAGGAAACAAAAGAAAGAGATAAAGCGGAGCTAAAAGAAAGGTGGGATGGAAATGTCACCAGTCTAATAGATCTCTCCATATACCAAATGAAGAGGAAAGCGGGCAGCTCCTCGATGGCACACAGGCCCCTCAAATGTTAACAAGAAGCTGAAATCAGCCTGAGAACAACACACGGGAAAACACAGTGGTCTCTCAGGAGTGCTTTGGAAAGAAGCACACACTGACATACACTCTTCATTTCACCATCTTTTAAACTGGTGTCCAGTTTAAACCAACTACAACACCCCCAAAAAAAGCACGCACACTCACCCGGTTTGGATCATACTCCAGGATTCGGCGCCGTGCGGCGTCTAGCTCCTCGTAACCCGGGGCGGCTCGGGCTTGCGTGTACTCCCTGCGCATTCCATGGAGACGCTGATCACTGCAGAGACGAGCACAACAGGAAGGGTTAATAATCGCAAACACACACTATTGTGGAGAGAAGCAACAAAAAAAACTAAACAAAATAAGACAAAAAAAAATAAATCTTTTTTTTAAATCTCCTTTGCAGGATGAAGAGCCGAGCATCCAACACAGGTGGGAATTCAGAAGTGAAGCAAGAAGGCAGGTGGAACATATTCAGCTTAATCTTTTGTTAAAGCCGCCGATGTTCTTTGGCTTCATGATGACAAGCCCTGACTGCACAGGAAGACTGACGGGCAAGACAGAAAATATCCACAAAGACATCAGTGCCTCTGTTGAACTTTCTTCAGCTGACAGAGAAAACCGCAGCGGAGAGAAACGGAGCTGAAACATTTCACGTTTTTTGTCTTTTCACTCTGATGTCACAAAGAGCAACGAGGTGCCATCCCGGATTCAGATACAGACAAATCAACCACCCAAAAGGTGAGGCCGAACCCGACCTAGAGGTCACCAAAAGGCAAAAAACAAAAAAGAAGAATACATAGGCGCCACAAAAGTGCAAGTGACTGCCAGCGAGGAGATATGAACGAGACAGAATGGGGACAAAACTTAAAGAGAAACATCATCATGCTCACTGGACCTTAATGCCAGATAAGCCTCACACACCTGGCACTACAGAGTCGGGCGCACACAAACAAGCGTGAGGACGCGCGCGCGCACACCAAAGGCAACAGACGGTTTGCGCCTGAGCGAGCACAATCCTTCGGGATGTGCTACCAAAGTGCGACACAGTGCTGTCGTTTATCTGTGTTTACTGGCTGCAGCGGGAACGGGTATCTAATATTGACACTGATATGCAGTTCGTTTGCCATTTCTATGTCCTCGGGAGATACACGCCTTGAGAAGGTGTTCAAACTCGGGAGGGAAAAACAGAATAGGAAGAGCAACTTTCCTTCAAAACCACCCCACACATCTGTAAAACTCGAATGCCCTCAGCAGCCTCGCGAGGCCAACCTTTTTGTCCGACAAAACTCCCACGCACCCTTTATTACACGTGTGTAACGCCGTCTAATGGTCTGACCTCCAGGCAGACCATTAGACCAAACCGGAGCAAAGGAGAGAGGGAGAGTGCGCGCGAGAGGCAGAGGTTCATTAGTGAAGTACATAGATTACGTGTTTAAGTCTCTCTTGTGACCCTGCCTTTAATTAGAAAATCAGGCTGAGACGGTGTCTGTGTGTGTGTGTGTGTGTGTGTGTGTGTGTGTGTGTGTGTGTGTGTGTGTGTGTGTGTGTGTGTGTACACCAAATATCTGTAATGTACAAATGGGTGATTGATCCTTATAATTTGGTATGCGGGACACACAGTGACAATGTGATTGTGCCTGGGTATACATGTCTTCAACTTAAGGGGGAGAGAAAGCCGAGTCTCTCTCTCACACACACACATTCTCGTTTTGATATCGCAGTGAGGACATCTAATTCACATAATGCTTTCCCTAGCCGCTTACCCTAACCATCAAAAATGAATACCTAATCCTAACCCTCAGCCTAAAATTAACCATAACCTAACTGTAACACTGACACTAAAACCACATTTTAAGTCTCAAAAATGCCTTCAAACTCGTGACGACCGGCACTTGTGTCCTCATAAGTGATGTTTGGTCCTCACAAGTATGGTAACATTCCAATTTTTGGTCCCCACAAAGATGCCTAAACAGACACACACACACACACACACACACACACACAC